>NW_012101587.1:4991389-5085111 GCF_000951045.1 Mandrillus leucophaeus | reverse complement strand
TAGGTGGGGGGATGACTTCCTCCTCCTCACCTCACCCCTGTAGTAGGTGGGGGGATGACTTCTTCCTCTTTGCCTCACTCCTGCAGTTGGTGGGGGGTGCATGATCTCCCCGTCTCACCCCTGCAGTAGGTGGGGGGATGACTTCCTCCTCCTCACCTCACCCCTGTGGTAGGTGGGGGGTGACTTCCTCCTCCTTGCCTCACTCCTGCAGTTGGTGGGGGGTGCATGACCTCCCCATCTCACCCTGCAGTAGGTGGGAGGGTTGACTTCCTCCTCCTTGCCTCACCCCTCCAGTTGGTGGGGGGCGCATGACTTCCTGCCTCACTCCTGCAGTAGGCGGGGGGAAGGTGACTTCCTCCTTCTCGCCTCACCCCTGCAGTTGGTGGGGGACACATGACCTCTCCTGTCTAACCCCTGAAGTAGGTGGGGGGCACATGACTTCCGCCTCCCTATCTCACCCCTCCAGTAGGTGGGGGGTGACCTCCCCATCTCACCCCTTTTGTAGGTGAGAGGGGTGACCTCCTGGCTGGCCCTGCCAGGCTGTTCCCTGTCCCCAGCTGCAAGGGTGCTCTCCCAGCCTCCATGCCCACACCCTCGCCCCACTTGCCCAGCCTCTGCAGGAGCTTCTCCCCGCAGTCTCCAGTGTTTTCTAGAAGCCTTGGCTCCCCACGTGGGGTCTCCCTTCTGTCCAGCTCTGTACCTCGCAGGCGGCCTGTCCTCCCTGCAGTGAGGGGCCGGGGTGGGTGCAAGCCCTTCTGCCCTCCCGCGTGGGCGCGGACTGGGCAGCGCGGGCCGGCCCTGGGTCCAGGGAGCCTGGAGCATGCTGGGCCAGCCAGGTGGTGCAGGGTCGGCTCAGCCAGTGCCCAAGGCAGCACCTGCATGAGGTCCCCGCTTCCTGGAAACTGAGCCCGGGAAGGGCCTTGGCCCTGGGGAAGGCAGGGCTGAGTGCACCTCCTCTCGGAGAGCATGAGGTACTAGGAGAGCTCGCGGGCCGGGCCCGTACCTCCCAGATGGATCTGGGATGAAGGCCACAGGTCACCCAGAGCGGGACTGGGTCAACAGTGGCTTGGCGTCCTGGCACAGATGAGCGTCCAGGATGGATTCCTTCAGTGCCTGTGAGAAGGCGGAGGCCTGGCCACAGTTCTGCAGCTGACAAAGGGTGGTCTGAGGACCCCCGACACCTATTCCAGTGCCTGTCCCCTCAAGATGCACCAGCCCCGGGCGTGTTTGCAGGGGACATGCCTCTTTGCAATGAGTGTAGTAGTTAACCCCATGCACAGGGGTTGTTTAGACGACACTGCTATTTTTGTAGGATCTTTTAAAAAATTTCTTTGCTTTTATCAGTGTTCTTCTATTTCTTTTTACTGGTAAAGTCAATTACTGAAGAAAAATAATTTTGAACTAGAAATTATCTTTTTAGTTTGTAATAAAATTATGGACAAGGAGCTTCTAAATTATCTAATATTTTTTCCTCTTTGCAAAAGTGTTAATATTATATGGAAAAATTGGAAAAATACAGAAAAATAAGCAAACCGAAAAAGCGTTATTTAAGACCCTCCTACCCCAGTGTAGCTTACTGTGAACATTCTTATCCGAATTCTTTCAGGTTTTATTTTTCCCCTACATATATTTTTCGAACAAAGATGGGATGATGGTAGTATTTATTGGCTTGCTTTTTCACTCACTAAATGGTGAACAGCTTTTTACACAATTCTTTATACATTTTCATTATTCTTTCTTTAGGGTTTTGTTTTTTGTTTTTTGTTTTTTTTTGACGTTGCTTGGTCAAGCTTTGGCATCTACTGCAAACCTGTCTTCAAAATATATCCATCTATCTTTCCATTTCTAGTGATGAAAACGATCATATTCCTGGGCCGTTGCCAGCATGGGTATTTTTTAATTTGACAATCTTTGCCAGTTTAGTAACTGTGAAGTAGTGTTGTTTCAGCTTGCATTTCTTGGATTACACGTGTTCGGGGTGGGGGGGCAATTTTTCCATAAATTTTATGAGACAAAGGTATTTTTTCCATTTTGAATTATTTTCGGTCATGTTATTTGCTAATTTTTCTGTTGCTTTGTTCCCTCATCTTATTCATTTGGAAAAGCTGGAATAAAGGTGTTAACTCATCGCTTTAGCATCTCTATACTTGCAGTCCCCACCTTCTGTTGTCTTTTAAGATTATGCAAGTGATACAGGCTTATTTTAGAAAAACTTGAACAAAGAAAAAAATTTAAAAATTAATGAAACTCATTTGAAATCCCATCATCCAGAAATTACCAAAATTGATATTTGCGTGTATATTCTTCTGGATCGCTTCCTAGGCAGATCTATTAATGTATTTTATCTATCTGTCTGTCTATCTATCTATCTATCTATCTATCTATCTATCTATCTATCTATCTATGTCTATCTCTGTCTCTATATCTATTTGTCTATCTTTGTGATTTTTAGTGCACATATAGTATCCCATTTTGTTGTTATGCACAAATTATTGGAGAAATCAACCATTGTTGGAGGTGTGGTTTTCTCCCACTTTCATAGTTGTAAACAGCTGTGTAATTAATATCTTTGTATGTATATCTTGGCCATACTCTCATCATTTCCTTGATAAATTCCCACAAGTAGAATTACCAGGCCAAAGGTTTTGGATGTTTTAAATTATTTTGGTGCGTGTACTGCCAATTGGCCTTCTGGGAAGGTCGTGCACATTTTCAGTCCCACCAGTGACATGCATTTCTGTGGGTTATGGCATTTTTTGCTATATTGAGTTGTTTTCATGTTGTTTAATTGGTCCTTTCTCACATAGTTTCTGCTTTTAAAGTGATGTCTAAAGGTGCCTTCCAATTCTCGAGATTATAGAAATATTCAGTTTTATTTTCATGAGTTGATTGTTTTCTGTTTAAGCATTTGATGCATCTAAAATTAATTTTGGTATATGGTGTGAGGAGGGCATCTCACTTTAATATTTTTCTAAATGCCATTTATTTAAAAATCTATTTTTCCTAATTAGAATTCTAAATGCTACCTTCATTGTACACTAAGAATATAGATACTTGTGTATATGTATATATTTGCGATTGTCTTTCAAATTCCACTTTGATTTCAATGATTAATCTGTCTCTGTTCCTGCCTTTGTTTTGAGTACTATATTATAAAACACAATTTAAATAATATAGCTTTCTACCCACCCCCTGTGCCCGTTACTTTTCTTTTTTCAATGACTACTTTTTTCTGTTCTCCTAAAGAAACTTTAGAATCATTTTTGTCACACCTTGGGTAATTTGACTGAAATGGTATTTAATTAAATAAATTAATTCTGGAATACTCAGCATCTTTATAGTGGTAAATTTTCTATTCTAAAAACAACTTTGGTATATTTTCAAGTTTATTCAAATCTTATTTGCTGTTATAAAGTTTTGTGAGTTTTTTCAAGGATAATCGCCTAGGTTATTTATTTATCTGTTTTTGTGATTTTCGCCTTTGTGAATGGACTTTTCTATTAGATTGTAACTGGTTATTTGTGTATTGGGATGCTGTTGATTTTGGGAATCTTTCTAATTAGCTGTTTGTATTAGCAGATGCTATTGTTTACCTTTGTATGTGGTAGCTAGATTTCAGTACTAGATTTTAGTGCTTTTTTATCATGACCTTCTCTTGTGGCTTTTCTATTTTGAGAAAATACTGTAGCTCTTCAACATTGTTGAATCAATGGGGAGTGTTTGGATTTAAAAAAAAAAATCAAATATCAGTTGACAGGGATGCCTTAAAGCATCTTCTGCAAGTAAATAATCAATGGTTAAAATCAGCCCAGGCTGCAGCAGCACAGGGACTGCCGCTCTTCAGCGGAGGTTTTTGGGAAGCAGAAATTTTACTTGGCTGGTGTAGAATCAGTGAGATACTGGGATTATTTACCCTGGAAAAGGAAACCATCTTCAAGGCTGTGAAGGCTGACTGTTTACAAAGTGAAATCTTTTCAGAGTGAATTGGCAGGAAAAGGGGCTTAAACACAATGAAATAGTGAAAGCAACTATATGTGCAAGTGAAAAATGCCCACTAGATAGATGGCTTAGGCGTGAGGGAAAGGACCTGATTTTTTAAAAGGCGTGTTAATAATGAAATCTTCCTAGTTTTCTCCCAGTCTTCAGTTTTAGGGAAGGCCTTTTGCAGATATCGTTCAGATGTGCTACTTTATAAAACACCTACCAGTTTTTCAGGTCCGTGTTATCTGGTAGTGGTGAGAGAAACTTTAAAACATATACAATCATATGGGTTTGTATTTGCCACTGCACAGGCCTAATTCCTGTTGCGTAATCTCGAGATGCTTTAGCTCCTGGCCAGGGCCTGGTGTGGCATTGACTGCAGTAATCCTGTGTTGGGGTAGTTTTTCATGGTTGTCTTTAAGCTAATGTAAAATATTTTCCCTTTTTTCATGCTTCTGTTTGGTTTTAAAAATGAAAATTAAATCTTGGCTTGCTCTTTGAGTACGCTGTGATTTAGAAGTTAAAGCAAGGAATTGACAGTCATGTTTTTGCTCAGTTTTAATGAATGTGTCTCTTAGAGCCACACATTTCTTCTCTGTTAAAAGGGAATACTGCTACAGGATACTTTAATAGGATAACACATAAATAAGGATTTGAGACATTAACAGAAAATATCTTTTTGAAACACAGAAAAACCTCATCTATGCAGAAACCAATTGATTACCATCTTTATTTTTCTAGATGGGAACTAAGAATCAGAAGGGATAAAAAGACCCTGAGCATGAAAAGTCCATGTACTGAATTCACTATTTACTCATAGACACTCTCTCCAGGTTCTCAATCATTATTTAAATTTTATTGGCCTGTTACACACAGTTCTAATATTCATGAGTATCTTCCAGGCTACAGCAAATTAAAAGTAGTAAATTGGGAGTGGGAAAAGACACACAGATAACAGGGAGAAATGATAGCAGATGACCTAATAGTAAGCAAGAAGAGAGGGAAAAAAACTATAGCAAAATAATAAATAATACGAAAAGCACAGCACTGCGGGCCTTTTCTTAGAAATAGAATAGTTCTTTGCCCTTCGTCGTTATCACTGATGGCTCACAGGTTTTTTTTCTAGTTGTTAGAGAACTTTAATTTTATTCAGTGTGCTTTAAATAGTGTGGCAAAAGCATGTAGATTTTATGTAGATTTTTCCAGTGCGTAAACATTTTAATAAAATTCTGTTTAAAAGGGTAAACCCCCAATTATCCAGAAAACCCAGCCTCCAAAAATGACTCCTCAGCGGGGTTCTGAATAGTTGTGATTTTACTGCATGATTTACTTTCAATAATTGATAGTATAAATTCTTTAAGTATTTTACGGAAACAGTTTTTGCATATGGTCTCTCGATGATGAAACACACCTTCTGTATCCATTTTAATGTATGTATCCTTTGAGTTGCATTTGCTGGAAAAAATTTGGTTCTGTTCCTCTGACATGTATGTTTCCTTTCTTCCTCCTCTACCATCTGGGATGCTTTCTCTAATATCGCATTTGGAAGAAGATGATGCTCACTGTGTTGTTTCAGCATATGTGGGTCTGGTTGAATTCACGTCTGCCTGTTCACCTCTAGTTTTTCATTTTCACACCTCCATGGAGGTGGTGTGCTGCTCTCCCATGCCTGGTAGAGCTGTAGGAAATGTTACTGAAATGTGTGAATGTGACCACCAGGGTACATTTAGCTCAACAGGAAACAAATACGCTAAATACAGGTAACATGCTATTTATACTTACAGGTAATAACTTATATCATCTAACCAATAATTTTCCCCCTAACATAGCTGGGGATATAATACAAGCCAGTTGGCGCTTTAAAAACTGTAACTCTTTTTGATTTTATGTGTGATACAAAATCTAATAATACTTCTAGGAAAATGCCACTTGTATTTTTCAGTGCCTGTGTGCTTTCCTTGATTGTTAAAATATACGTATGTAGATTGAACATAAATGAAAAAATTGAAGTCGGGGTTTGAAGATTTCTGGGAAATTAGTTTTCGTTGAACACAGCTGCCCAAATTGTTTGATTTCTGTTAAACACAATGGAATTGTTGCAGTGATGCTGCAGCTACAAAAACAAAAAATAACAAATAGACCACGCTTCTGTATGTGTATTTTACTTCTGGTACTCAGGAAGAGACTGAGCTAATGAAGAAAAATAACATTTGTACTTATGTCCTAGAAGAATGTCATCAGAACTATTTATTGCTCACTAAAGAAATTAAATTACTTAATGAAGGTGACTTATTAACTTAATTTATTAGGAATTTAATTTGGGAGCTATTTTCATAGGGATATTGGCCAAGGCAAGAATGATAACACTTTAATGCATAAAGACACTCAAATGACTTTAAATAGGCAACTAAAACTATTTCAGTGGAAATAGATATTTCTGTGCTTTAAATAACAATTTTTCAAAAAAGATCTATTATCAGTGTAACTATGCAATCATAAGGAGTATGACTTTTTTAAGAGGAATTAATTTTCAACAGTAGCATTGCTTATCATTGACAGGCTTTGTATCATTGCTTTATAAATTAGGTTCCATTTCTGAAATAATTGCAAAGCAGTTTTTGGTAGCAGGGGAGCTGTTCATTGTTAATTTTGAGTAATTGAAGCCCAGAAATCAGACAGATCAAAGTGTTCCAGGTCTGGTCATAGCAGATCAACTGGGTCACAGAGGTTTCTGAACCACATGACCCATGCTAGAGGGGTGTGTGTGGTTATTCTGAAGCCTAAACTGAGTCTACTTCCCCTGGCCTAAATAAGATATGATATCATTGCCTTTACTGGATAGTTCCAGCCTCTCCTATTAAAAATGCCACAAAATGGAGAGGGAAGAGATTTCTTGATATCTACGTGTTAGCGATCACAGTGAAAGCCAGAACTGGCAACTGAAGGGCAATTCACTGGAATTTTCTATAAATATCTTCATATAAACATCATTGTAGTGATTCATGAATTAGATGACAGAAATGTGGGGGAAAAAAATCTCATTTCTTTTTTAAATTGTTGTTTCTGTTTGAAATTTTTAGTGATTTCAGTAATTTTCATGAGTATATGCAATATGAAGTTTTGGGATGATTCCTGAAGCAACATGTGTTATGTAGATACAAAAACATCTCAATGATGTGCATTTTACCCGTTCTACACCCAAACACAACCACGGCTAGCTAGGTGGCTGGAGGCTTTTGATGCTTGGAATTAAGATTTTTTTCTTAATCTTTAAGTTTTGATATGTCAGATGAAGTATTTTACTTATGATAGACTTATGGGGAAATGTGACTCTTGAAAAAATATTCAGATAACTTGATTGTATTTGCCTGTTTATCAAAAAAGAGTGGTGATGTGCATTTATTGCTTCAAAGATGTATGTGAAACATCCTCCTATATCTGCTTTGCCGATGAAAGGGGCCCATCCTTCTGTTTGGTGCAGTTTTAAAGAAGACAGTTAAAGATCTTTATCAAATTGACCTTCAATTGGGGGATCATTAATGAACTAACCTTCTTCATTGACAGACTACTCAAGGCTCCAAGTAGCATGTGATTTCCCCTGGTTTGCAGTAATTCATTTGAAACATTTACCAAAAACCTTAATGTACATAGAAGATGCTGAACTTTTTTTAAGGGCTGGTCCCTTTTTATTGCTGTTGTAAGCCATGCCTCTTCTCATCATGTGTCAAAACAAAAAACAAAAAACCCACACATAATTCTGCCCGTGTTTCAGAATCTTGGCTAGGGCAAGGCAGAGAAAGTGACGGTTTAACCTATTAATAAGAGCAGGTGCTTGAACTAATACAGCTTTCTGTGAGAAAATGTTTTTAAGGATTATTGATTATCTGAGGATATTTTGTAAGTTATTAATTTAGGAAATTTTTCATTTTTTAAAAAATTTAGTCTTAAGTTATCTTAGGAAACTTGGTGTTAGTAGACGAAAAAAAAAATGGCTGGTGTCTGCAGATGAATTAATGAACGGGTTTGCTTTTGCCTCTGGGATCTCTCTGATGTGGCATTCCTGATGAGGAAGCAGCAGACCAGAATGTTTGCATGCTCTGTTCCTCCTCCTCCTGGATTCAAACGCCAGTCGTCACCTTAGTCATGTTGCACATGTTCCCGTGGTAACAGAAGCTCTACCATCCCCTAGCTCTGTGAGCTTGGGTGCCTCACCTGCCTCAGTTTCTTTGTAAAGTGATAGAGCTGTTGCATGAGGTAAATGATAGGAGGGCCACGTGCTTAGAACTGGGGCTGCACATGGGGCTGTGGACATCACAGCCTCGTTATCAGAGGGGGCATTGGGACTCCTAGCAGGGCAGGAAGAGAGGAATTCCCAGCCTGTGGAGCTCCTGGAGGCAGCCTGGACCTGCTCCTAGGACCCATCTGCTGGCTGCTGCTCCTCTGTCTGGGAGACTCTCTCACCTGAGTGTGACGCGGTGTCTGCAGCTTCACTGCAGTGTGTGAAGGCCAGTACAGGGATCCTTCCTCTGTGCTCCTCCACGGCCACCATGCAGGTTTTGTGGAGACGTGTCGATGGAGTGCACGTGGTATACACAGTCAGCGTGCTCTCTGCAAGTGCCCCACCCCCAAGTGACGTTTATTTTGTACTGAAGTAACATCTCTAGTGTCTACTCTATGAGCTTGTATCTCATATGCACCCATATGTACTTGTTTCCACTTAAAATCTCACATGTAATAACTATTGTTTTCAATAAGTGCACATGGGCGTGAGTTGCTGTAAAGGTTAGACAGCTTTTGTGTAAAGTCGCAAGTATTTGTATACTTTATCAATGCAAGAAACTAAGCTTTACAGGCCCCATTCAAGAAAAATAAAGATTTCTTTATTTGGGAAAAAGGGAAATTTTTTTCTTCTAGGGAATGACTTTCTGCAATAAGTATATTTTCCATGGTGATACAGTATATAAATGTGTGTGTCAGTGTGTCAGAAACATACTAGACTTTACTAAGGTGAGGCTGTCAACTTTTCTATTCTATTTTATTAAAAAGATGCTACAGAATTGATTTCATGATCCACTAGTGAGTTATGGCCCTCAGTGAGAAAAATTCCATCCTAGAGTAGCCATCCAGGACTGCCCTCCTCACTTGAGCTCACAATGAAGATCAGGGCAGGTGACTGTGCCGTCCACTGATGGATGACGATGGTGGTGATGATGCTGACGATGGCAGTGGTGATGTTAGTGCCAGCTGCCATTTACTCACATGTTCTCAACTTGCTATTAAAAAATTATAAAAATAGATACTTAAAAATAGTAATGCCAAGTTATAAAGCATTTTCATAAGAAAAGTTTAAAGAAGGTCACTCGTCTTTTGCCCTTTGTCCATTTCACTTTCCTCCTCCCCTAAAGGTAACCAGTAGGAGCCGCCTGGCTCTGTCTCCCTCACCTTTCTATGTGCTCACACAGGTCTATGAAAACTTAGGAATGCGTGTGGGGTTTTCTTTATTTTCTAAAAAATGGAATTCATTACAGCACAGTTTTGATTTTTGCACTTAAAAATAAGTCACCATCATTGCTCCAGAGAGAGATTTCACTCAGCCTCTTTCATGCTGCAGACTCTCCAAGGTGTGGCCAGCCCATGTGAGTGGTCATTGCAGTAGCTGCCCTGCTTCTCCTCAGTTTCGCTTTCTACGATTTTACTCACCCACAGGCAGTCAACCATTGTCCGAAAATATTCAACAGAAAATTGCAGAAATAAATGCATACGTTTTAAATTGTGTGCCATTCTGAGTAGCATGATGAAATCTTGTACAGTCCTACACGGTCCCTCCTAGGACACAAATCACCCCTTTGCCCGGCATATCCACACTGTAGTTGCCACTTGCCCCTGTTAGTCACTTAGTAGCTGTCTTGGTTATCAAATCAATAGATCACAGAAGAAGAAGGGTGAGTACAGTGTGATATTTTGAGGGAGAAAGAGACCCCGTTCACAACACTTTTATTACAGTACATAGTTATGATTGTTCTATTTTATTATAATTGTTAATCTCTTACTGTGGCAAATTTATAAATTAAATTTTATAATGGGTATGTATGTATAGAAGGAAAAACACTATGTATAATGTATCCCCTGCAACTAAGGGAATACATTACTGTACCTTATTGGTGAACGTTCAGGCTGTGGCTCACCCTAAACAGTGCTGCTGGGTATTTACCTATGGGTGTGTTTATTTCCAAGGATATAAAAGTAGGATATCCTGGGGTCAAAGAGTATGCATACTTTTAATTGCCAAATTGCTTCTGGAAGGGAAACCCCTCTGGATGGATTAGGGCAACTTCCACTTCTTGAGTGTGTGTGATGTCCCAACTCCATGCAGCCCTTTGTACTGATGCCTTTCAGGTCTCAAGTCAGCTCTGTGCTTGATGGCAGCTCTCAGCCCATGATTCAGTGTTTGCTTCCTAACCTTGTGAATTAGTAAATGAATAAATGAACGAATGCACCAATGAGGGCAGGCCTGGCCCGGAGGGGTTCTTTCTGTGCCCCAGGCCAGCCTCCTAG
Source organism: Mandrillus leucophaeus (assembly GCF_000951045.1). Taxonomy (NCBI): domain Eukaryota; kingdom Metazoa; phylum Chordata; class Mammalia; order Primates; family Cercopithecidae; genus Mandrillus; species Mandrillus leucophaeus. Next base: position 5,074,575 of record NW_012101587.1, on the reverse strand, counting down.
CCTGCGGCTTCTTGTGTTTCCCTGGCCTTCAGTCACTAACATGTGAATTCATTTCAATAGCAAATATTTATTTTTATTTTCCTGGACAAAAGAAAAATATCTGCCACTTTTGCATTTCCCCCAGCATTCAGCCTATACTCTAGGATATTGCTTACAGAATTTTGTTGTGTATTAAAATGGGTTGAAGGTATTCTTTTTTCACATCCTACCTTTAAGTTCTGTGAAGACAAAGACAATCTTCATCTTGTGTTCCCCGCGGAAGTAGTCTGGTGCCAAGTAGCAGAAGCTCAGTGAATGGTTTTGGAATATGCAGAGAGCACCAGCAGAAGCTGTGTCTGTGAACGAGTCATCTTTTCCTTCTATTTTCTCATAACCCAGTACTATGCATATAGTTCAGGCTGTCTGCCCTGCGCTAGAGAGACACAGGCAGCTGCTGGCTGATCTTCATAAAGGTGTGCAGAGGGCAGAGTTGGGGAGGGGAGGGGAGGACCATCGCCCCAGCCTTTTCACTGGGAGTTTCCTGGATGCTCCTCAGTTTTGCCTTTGTGGCTCTTTTCGTCGACACTGATGTGAAACACGCTTTGGTTGAATGCCCAGGCATCAGACCCAAGCTTACGGCCGTGGTGGTGATATACCAGGGAAGCCTTACCTCCCCAAGTTCGAGGTACGCACAGGCGGCTTGATTTCAGGTGCTCTCTTACTTTTATACCCACTCTCTTTACAGGAGCTCTAATGTCAAAGGAAAATGGATGGAAATTTCTCAATCCATGGGACACGCGTCCCTTTTTCCTCGCTGCTGATCTCGGCCGGGAGGAGCGTGGTGGAGTGTACGGGCTTCTCCCGGAAGTGAAACATGTCACTTCCACTCATGTTTCATTGGTCACATCTCCTCCCACGGAGACAGAGAAGCCCAATTCCACGATGTACTTGGAGGAGCAGGACCTGAGTGTTGGCAAACAACCGTAGGACCTACTGCCCAGCCAAGTAGGAAGAGGAAGGAGAGATGGGAAAGGGTGGAGGATTTGGGACAATAGGTAAGAGAATTGTATCTCTTAAGAGACTCGCTGTCTCATTCTGCCATGGAGATGTTCCAAAAACGCTTTGACTCATGGCAACATCATTGTAACACATTTATGGCCTTCCCAGGGTTATTCTTTTGAAGGACAACAGTCACATCTTTACAGAAAGACATTCTCTAAAGAATGTCAGGAGTCTTGTCAGCTCATGCTGGCACCTTTGATACATGGCCTGACCATCAGCTCAGCCTTAGATGAATGACCAGAGGGGAGAAAGCCTCAGTCCCTCAGCTCAGCCACAGAGCAAGAAGGTGGCCACTGCTTCCAGCAGGGGCTGCTGCCCAGACTGACACGTGCACAGCCTGTGAGTTCTGTGTGGCTTTCTTCAGGCTTCTGGTTCTATCTTGTTTACAACATAATTTCTCATTTCATAGTTACATAGAGTATTCAGTTCTTAAATGTCTGATAAGAGAAAGTCACAGTGCACTTCTAAGAGCTGCTGTCCTCATTTGAATGCTGTAGGACCTTCGGCTGAAGTGAAAAGACTTGCTTTGGGGTATTTGAAATCAAATGAGAGTTTTGACATCAGGGGTGCATGTTAATTTCCATATAGGATAACCTTACAAATCAACTTACAGTGTAATGAACAAGCAAAGAAGTAGCTACAGCTCACATGGTCTTTGGCCATCATTCAAGCCAAACCCTTGAGGGTTCTGGTGTTGAGAAGGAAGAATTGGAGGAGTGACCTGTATTCTCTCCAGGAGATAGGGATTGTGCCTGGTGTGTCTTCAGAGTGCAGGGGAGGGAAAGCTGCTGGTTTCAATGAGATGGTGGCCTGAAAAAGCTGACAGACTCTCAGAGCCAGTTGAGAGATGCAAAACTGGTCTCTGAGGCTTTCCTTTTTAGGAAGAAATTTACACTGAAGTAAGAGCTTGGTGAAGCAAAACTCCTAATTTCTCAGAAAGCATTTATTTTGCTGCAAGAGGTCACTGGAAGATTGTGGTCACTATAGACTTTAAGGAGCTGCCTTCCCCTTTAGTGATACTATAAAAAATACAAAACAAACAAAAACCGTGGCAGGAATGATGAAGTAAGGTACTACGTTGTACTACGTGACATTGAGTCACATTAAAGACAATCGTAGATGCTTTTCTATATTTTTTCTTTTATCTATTCAACAAATATTCATCAAGTGTGTGCCAAGCATTGTTACAGGCGCTACCCAGACTGTGGCCTATACAGACATGGAGAGTGTGGCTTACAGGCTTACGATATAAATGTAAATTGTCAGTTGGCCTCTTGGCTAGGACCATCAGGTTTGTTCTTCTAAACTTGAGAAAATAGTATTTATTCTCTCTAAAATGCACTTGCATTAAGCATATATCCGACCTCAAGAGTGGTCCTGTTACAACAAAAGCAAATGCAGTCTTCACTCTGGGATGGCAGCAAGGCACTTCTGTTTCCAAGTGCCACACAGTCTCTGGTGGCCATGCCTCCCTTTATGTAGTCCCTCTTCTCAGCATCTTTCCTGTTCTTCTACCTTTTGAAATCTGTTTAGACTCAGGGAAGCTCCGTTCTTCTTCTTGAGAAGCATTACCGCCCTCTCTTCCATCTGTGCCCTGTACATGGCATTATGCTTCTGGCCTTCAAGGGGCTCAGAGAACATTTTCAGGTCACAGTGGGTTTTAGAGATCATCTGCTCCAACCCTGCCATTTTCATTGATGAGGACACAGAGACCCAGGGTAGATTATGGACCCTCTACAAGTTTCCCAGCAGTGTCGTTGTATGAAGAGACTCAGGGTAGATTATGGACCCTCTACAAGTTTCCCAGCAGTGTCGTTGTATGGTTAAGACAAGAGGCTAGTTTTCTGGGTAACAGTCCAGGGCTTTTTCTGTTAAGCCACGCCGCCTCCACAGTGAATATGTGTGTGCATCAGGCAGCTTCATACTATTCAGTATGGAGGTTCGTTAAATATTTGATTAAACATGTTACTTGTGGTCACATCTTTTTTTAAAAAATGAAGGGCATGAAATCATCTGGAATGTAATCTAGCAAGCTAAGATGATTTCTAGGGTGAAATCAAATTCAACTTTTATCGCTTTGACTTATGACACCTTTTTGAGGACCATGAGGTGCTAGATCTACCTGCACTTCCGTTTATGTCACTGTCATTTAAATAATCTGTCTCTTTTGTTCTTTCTCAGTATCTTAGAGAGATATACCCATTTGTTTTGTGTTAAATATCAGTATAAATAAATGATCAATAATCAATATATTCTCTGACACTTTGCTGTGTATTTTATAAATCCCTTTTCTTGGAAGTGAATGTTAGCATTCCTAATTCTTAACATAATTAAATTAGGTATGTACTTATCAGTTAAGGAAATGGTTTGCTTTAGTGATGCTGCCAAGAGACAGTAAGCATGTTCAATATGTCTGTATTTCTTATTTCATCTTGGGATTAAACCACAGAGATGGTATTTTTTGTTAGTTGTGTTGTTTGTATCAACATTTCATATAGATACAATAATTTAGTGTGAAGGAAAATCAGTGTTTTCTTGAACTGATTTACATATGGATGTCAGATCCAGTTATGCTATTTTTATGATATTGAGGAAAACAAAATGACCAAGTTTTTGATACTGGAAGTCTCTGTGTTTTGAATTTGGAGGGGAGGAAGCTGCAGAGGAAAAGGAAAGAAGCAATTGTTGATTTATACCCTGATGCTAGCAACAGTCAGGCATCTAAGATGCTTTTCAGCTATAATTGTGTCTTTGCTCAAGGCTACTGTAGTTATACTACATTCTATTCCATTGTCCGTCAACTCCACCCGTTTCGAGGAGCTGAAGCTGATGCTAACCATAGAATAGTCCAGAATATCCTTTATGTTTCTTCTCTTGCTATAAATGCAGTGCTATTTTACAGACTGGAGATATTGCTTCATAAGATCGCATGGTGCCTCTCATTTATAAGATTATAGCACAATAATCAGAAGTACGTGTTAAAAATATAGTTAGCTGGCTCTTAAAGTCCCTGCTTTTTGATATGATTATTTTTCCAAAAAGAAATTGAAAACAAAATGTCATCCAGTAAATATGTTTGTGGATAGCATATATCTGAAATGGATAGTTTACCCTTAACGGGAATAGTAAAATACACTACAGAAGCTTTCAGCTGGCTTCTATCAAAATAATTATTTTAGCAATTATCTCTGCCATTCAGATAACTTCTGCATGCGGGTGGTGTTTCTGTGCCTTTGTGTTCATCAGCCTCATGCTTAGCATTCTCCCAGGAACTATTACATGACAGAATTTTTTTTTTAGTGTAGGAGAAGGAGAAGAAAGGGAAAGGGCTATTTAAAAGGAATTGCACTCTGATACATAGGTAGTTAGCAACTTAATTCTGAGCCCAAGGTGATTGTGCTTTGTGGTGGGGTTCTTTGGCAGGGTCTCCTGAATCAGGAGCATGATACCTGGGCCAACTGAAGGCCAGCCCCTGCGTGCAAGGGAAGCGACTGTGTAGATACGGGATTATGGAAGCAAGTCAGGATAAGCTTATCAGGGCGTGCATACTTAAATGTCTTTTTAAAAGTTTATTCTTAAACTTTAGTGTCAAATCTGTTATTTTATAAGGAATTTTTTTGACATTGAGGAGACAAACATTTCTAGTTATGAATTCTAGGCATTTTTTGCTCAATTATGCTTTAGGCAAAGATGGACCATCCACAGCTAAAATAAATTTCTACTTTCTGTCTCTTCTCACTTCTCACAAGAGTTCAGCACAAAACAAGTGTTATTAAAATTTTTTTTGGCTTAAATTGGTACGTTAAATATGCTTCTGTTTTAAAATATTTTAATGTAATAGAGCAGTTTTACATGCAGAATATGATCCCACTTGTTCCAATCTTGGACCGTGGTAGAGAAATGTTTTGGAAAGCAGCCCACTTTGACCTCTTTCTCTTTTATCTCGACATCTGTGAGTTTTAAAGCAAAAAAAAAAAAAAAAAAATGTAAGAGAAATTTGTCTTTGAGTGGAATATTTTCTTGCAGTTCACTGAGGTGGGGTCCCTTTGGCTCGCCATGTATGTGTGCTTGAGTAAGTAGAAACACTTTAAGAAAAGTAAACTCTGTGCTTTTCTACTGTCATATTTGATTTGGGCTGCGTCCTGATGGTTGTTTGAAGCTAACATGAAATGCAATGGCTGCCTGACCCATTTGAGCAACCCATTATCATAATTTCACTGTCGTATGGCCACTGAGTTAATGTACTTACAAATGACAGAGAAAGTGTGTTACATGACCTTAGGGTTTTCAAAAATTAAATGACGTCGTAGGTCGTATTTCAAAGAATAGCTAAGGAGAATGGTTTTCTTTGCTGCATAAAGTGTCACTGTGCATAGCAACAGGATATTGTATTTCTTTTTTATGACACAAAAATGTGAAGCTTTTAAACTCCTAGATTCCCCACATAAAATTTAATATTGGGGTAGAGAATGAAATATCCAGTGGATAAATCTGCTTCTCCCCCATCTCATTCCCTGTCACTTTCTAGATGAGACCCCCTCAAAGCTCAGAAATGCAGAAATGCTTTGTCATTTTCCTGTCCGATGATGAATTTACTATTTTCTCCCTTACACAAATCTCATGAAATCCCACCTAAAAGGCAATAAAGTACTTATACTTACCGAAATAACGCTTTTCTAGGATTGCTTAACAATAGACTGTCTTTTTTCTTGTCGGATTTGGGAATCAGTTTACAAAAGTGTTCTTTGGAAAGAACCGAGTCTTCTAGCCTGAGGTTAAATGAGATCTGGAGGAAATTCTTAATTAAAGCAAGTGGTACTAACATTTTATTACTGCACAGAGACCTGCACTGCTCACCGTTTTTGGTGTCCTGAGCCTAGACCACAGAGGCCCTCATCCCCAGGCGAGTGATCGATGCTGTCCCGTCGGACAAGGGTTACTAGAAGGGTGACAGACCATGGCCCATGATACACATGTGGTGTGGGAGGAGACTTACAGCCCAGTGCTAGGGCCTCACCCTGTCCTCACACTTAGCTGTCGAAGTCAACTCCTCTGTTCTAGAATTCTTTTTCCAAGTTAGGAATAGATCAAACAGTAGCTCTTTGAGGAAAGCCTCCTGACTTCAATACAGTGGATTGATTTATAGGTTGTAGATAACACTAGGCCTCCAAGTAAAAACAAGAATTCATAGAGTCCGTTTTCATTGAGTTCATGTGCAGATAACATAGGTCCCCATGTAATGAGGCAGGAGCTTCAAGGAGGGGTGGGTGTGAGCTGCTTACAGACCTTGGCTAGAGTATTCACGAGCAGAAATCCAACTTGTATGTAGGAGTAATAGTAATTAATGCAGTCCGCAGGAAGCAGAACAGAGGATAGGAAAACAGGTCACAGTCTTATGTTCTCTTGAACCATAAGGATGTCTTTTGAAAGCCAAAAAGTGGCACTAAAATTGAACAGCTTAAATTTTCTTTCACCTACCACCTGCAGACTGCAATTGATGGTGCTTGAGTCAAGAACTATAGTTGTGGGCTCCTATAGATCACCTGCAGGAGCTGGGCGCTGGGTCCTGGCGGGGACTCCCTGGGACTGTGTTCAGTGCAATTTGTAGCCTTACAAGTGTCAGATCTCGTTACGCCCCGGCAGTATTGACATAAAGAATATTATTTAAAGTTTCTAAAATGTGATGAAGCTTCTAAATTTAATCTGAACTGTATTATGCACCAAAATTAAATTGCAGGGGAAAAAGATGTAGTTGCAATGTGTGCTTGGAAATGACTTGTCATAATGAAATTTCTTTTACCCAAACAATTAAGAGCATTTAAAAAATTTTCTGACATAGCCAAAGAGTTTTTATTTCTGTCATAGACTTAGTCGCTCTGAAAATTGCTTTATTTCCTTGATTTCAATGGACACAAATTGCTTGGCTCTATTTTTTCTTAAAATGAATATACACCATGATTACAGAAATATGAAAATGTGTCCCCTGGGAGAAAACCTCGTTTTACATTGCAGCTCTGCCCCTAATCCTGCCAAAGCTGGTCTGAAGCCATCTTTTTCCAACTCGAAGAAATGATGCCGACTGCAAACACAGGTTAATGCTGCATCTTGGACACACAGGATAGTCACGGAAGAGATGGACCCCATCTCACCCACAGACCGTGGAGTCAGGCGGCCACACTGTGTGTGAGCTCAGTGGCGAGGGTTTCTTCAGAGGCTTGGCGTGGAATAAGAACCGGAGATGGGATCCAAGGAGATGGAATCCAAGGAGATGGAAGGCTGTTCATTGCTTCCAGACCATAGACCGTGGTAGGGCTGCTCCAGTGGGTCCTGAAATACATCACAGGCAATAGGCTTCAAGTGTCTCTGAATTAGGGGGAGATATTATGAGTGGAGAGGACAAAGGAGAGGGTGCTTCCCTAAATGGAGTGAATAAGTGTGTACTGTTAAATGATAGCCGTTTGTGACAGAAATGATGCTGGGTATAAGAAATGCTTCTGGAAAGGGGAAGGGAGACCTTTCGTGTGCATATTCAGTTCTGACACATGCTTGAGTATGAGAAAGATGGTGAATGTTTTGCACAAGTGGAAATGCATAAAATCGGGCATTCTGAAACAATAGCAGCACAGTAGCCTGTATGACATTTTACATCGTCTCCTCGACACAGGGCAGACAGCACTACACCTCATGACTGCAACTTCTAAATGAATCTCAGGGACAAGGTCAGAATTTCCCCTCCCCTCCGTGTCAGCTTCCTTAAGAAGAAGTGGGTTCAAAGGGGGTTATTAGCACTATAAATCGCCCTTCCTGTCAGTCAAACGCTAAGAAATGCAGGACATGATACTGGCCATTTTGGTGACAGAATATAAATCACCAAAGATTAAATTATTAGATAATTTGGAAACTTAACAGTTTGCATTTTGCACTTCCAATTGTTTTGCTGACTTGCACTTTTCTTGGCTGTCCAGGATTTTATTAACCGTCTTTAAGACATCTATCACCTCCTTCCTCTTCATTTTCCAATGGGCAGATTTTCCCAGGAAGGAGAGTTGCAGCACTGATGCCTGCAGTCGCTGCTCCAAAAAGATTGCTGTATTTTCATTGACATGCAGTGCATTACCATAATTGGCTTTTCTACATGATAGGAGAGAGGAAATAATAATGTCATTTTATTTACAGCCAGAGTGTCGCTTTATGAGACTTCTCCAAGTTTCTGCCATGCTGTGTAGGTCAAATGACATCTTTTGATCAGTCCTGTCCAAAGACATCAAAGCTGAGTGGCATGTAATGGAGACCTAGTGACAAACCAAATCTAGAAAAGAAATAAGACTGCCAGTTTCCCATTAAACTGCCTGCTAAACAGCGCAGCTTCCCCGTGTCGGCTACAAAACCACTCTGACCACCTAAATCAGGGGAATGAAAGGAGGCTGAATTGGACATTAGTACTGCAAATGACTGCAGTGATTGCCACGACTTCCCTCCTCCCCCTCCCCAAAAAATCAGCAAGCAAACCATGCGAGTTACAGTGAGACTGTTCTGTGCCCATTCATTTCCCTCCTGCCACTTGCTGGTTTTCTGATCTGGTTTATTTAGGTTTGACATCAGCCAAATGGTGTAGCGCGATGTCTCTGACAGATATTCTTACTGATTTAACGGGAGGCACAACTCAGGAAAGATGGATCTTCTGAGACAGGATTTCAGAGTGGCTGTTTTTCCCTTTTCCACCCCATTTTCTTCCCTTTATGATTCCAGTTGATGGGTTGTTCCTATTCACAGTCAAATCATTAGGGCCTTCAGAACTTGGGAAGAACTGTGTTTGATTGACGACAGTGAGGCTTCATGTTGACTGCCACATGGGCTAGGTGGCCAGCATACTGGAAATACGATCTTTTAAAAAGTCTCCTTAAACAAGTATTTTATACTGGAGATTGATAAAAGATGTGTTTCTGCTCTAATACAGCAGGGTTCACCTTCCCAGGTGATTGGGCCACATGGAAATTTGCATCACATGTATGGAAACAAGCCACAGCCTCAGCGCATGTATCTGCATCGGTTTGCTTTGGATTACATGCAGGGTCTGCTCATTCTTTAATTCACTTGTTCCAGGCACCGTGTTAGCTGCCAGGATCCAAGGTTCACTAAGATGTTGTTCGGTGCTCAAGGAGACCTGGCCCAGCAGGAAGACAGATCACTAGACCCGTGGTTACCTCCCCTGTGCTATGATTAAGTGGCCGCAGGGTGTGGGGGAATCACGGGCTGGGGGGAGTTGGGGGAGGGCCCTGAAGGCTGGCAGGTGGCAACGCTGGAGCCTGTTTGTCGAGGGGCAGCTGTCGGGTGGAGCAGAGCTGACTCCATAGAGGGAGTCTGGCTGGCGAGGTTGGAAACAGACGTTTTTGATCCTCCTATTTTTCTGTTGTAGTAAAATGTATAAAATTGATAAGATGTATAAAATTATATTAACCATTATTAAGTGTTCAGTGTAGTGGCATTAAATCCATTTGCATTGCTGTATAGCCATCACCACCCCATCCATTCCCAGAACTTTTTCATCTTCTCAAACTAAACTGAAACTCGGTACCCATTAAACAGTACCCCTTGTTCCCAGCTCCCCTGGCTCCCAGCAGCCACCATTCTACCTTCTGTCTCTGTGTTGGACCCTGAGTCGACGTGGCTGGAAACAGATTCCGACAGGGCTTTGTAGCCATCCCATAAGTGGCAGTCCTGAAAATACTGTCCTCTGTAGCCTGTCATGGCGGATACATGTGACCAGAACTTTTAGGGAGAACTACCCAAGACCAATTTTGTTGACCTTCATGTAGACAAGGACCTGATTTTGTAAGCATCCTATTCTGAAATTGGAATCAGGTTTAAACTCATGCCACTTACAGTTGCTGATAGAGATGGCCCATTGCAGCATTATGGCTGTGTGTCAGGAACCTGGCTCTGGGGTGGACCATCTAGGAAAAGCCCCTGCTCCTTGTCTTACCAACGGCGTGGCCTGGGGCACCTCACTTAACCTCTGTGCCTCAGTTTCCTCATGTGGGAATAGAGCGTGAAAGAGGATTTCCCCTTGTAGTGCTGGTGAGGAGCTAACACAGTTCATACGTGTAGAGTACTTAACGACGGTGCCTGGTCCAGAGGAAGGGTTCAGCAGATATTAACCTGTTCCTATTCAATGACATTTTAATGCAAAGCATAATGCTGGTTGAGCAGATATTCTGTGGGTATGAAATGTTTATTCAAGAACAAATACATTTTTTCTCTCAAATATAGTCCTCCCAAATAAATTAGAAGTGTGCTAGAAAAATATCCTTCTCTATCCAGGTGGATCATTATCCGAGAACATGTTTTCTTCCTATTTGAGATTAGATTTCAATATTGTCACTGAAAAAAAATTGCTTCTGATGATCGGAGTGGGCTTTCTACAGAGAATATATTTGCATGTGTATACTGTCTTCTTTCAGGCTACTGTCGTGAGTATTTAGGAACCGTTAGCATCAAACATCCTTTTTTCCTACTCTGACTTGACTTTAATAACTTCCACTTTTTAGCCCACTCCCATGGTGTAGTTTAGATTTTATTAGTGTGTTTTCTTTTTTTCTGAATCTTTTCTTTCCCCCTCTGTTTTCATTACGTGAGGCATGCTCCATCTTGTTCTCCAAGCATTTTCATGGGCAGAACCAAAGGAGGCCAAAGGGAGACAGAGAACCATGGAAATGAAGTTAGAAGTTGGGAGTTGAGGACCTGTGCTTGCTTCAGCTGATCTCAGTAAGAGACTTTCCTGCAGAAACAAACAGGATAGAATTTGTTTTGTTTCTTATGCTCCATGAATGCATCATTTATTTTAGAAATTGTGTTACCCAAACCTTGTGCATTCTCCAGGAATCCCACGTGTAGTCCGTGTCTAGAGACGCGGTTGCTGCGTGGACTCAGGGACCTCACAGGCAGCCAATCAGAAGAAATCGGAGAAAATGTCCTTAGACTAGGAATTGTTTGTACTAAATTTTTGAAAATGCAAGTAATGACTCGCGCAAGGGCCCTGCACATCCCCTTGTTATGTGGGCATCCCTCCAGCCTCTCCTTTGGATGGATCAGGGAGGAATACTGTGAAGAATGCTTGAGGCTTGAACCCAGACTAAGACTGAAGCACCTTCTTCCATCTTTTTAGCTGGGAAACTTTATCTCTCGCTTCACTCAAGGATGCAAATGAAGAGTGAAATCCACTCACCTGCAGAATTCGCTTCTCTATTAGGTGCCCCAGGCACCCTGGGCCTGCGTCTTCCTGAGCGCTATCCCTGGTGTGCTCAATAATGCAGCAGGATTTTGCTCCACCAAAGTGTCACCTGTCTAGGTGAGTTGTGCCCGTGCCTATCTGAAGTGACAGCCATCTTTGAGTCCCTGCATCTCTAACTGACTTCTCTTTTATCATTCATGTTGGGAAGGTAGCATTTTCCACAAGGTTGTTTCTTCTTCCCCCTCTTCTTTTTTCTTGCTCCTCCCCCCATCCCGCTTCCTGGTCCCCTCCCCACCCCCTTAACGCACCTGATCAAAACGTTATCACTGACAAAGGTTTCTCTCTCCAAATTAAATGAGTCCAACTAGCCTGGGAATTTCCACGAAGAAAGAAAGTGAAATGATGATGTGCGAAGTTAATGAATCTGGTAACAGAGAGAACATTATTGAGCCTGGATAATATGATCTAGCTGCCTTCCTTCTCCTCTCACTTCCTGTAAAGAATGTATGGAAGTCAGTTATGTGGCGTGATTCTAACATCTGTCCTACCCCATAATGGTAATTTGTATAAGTAATGGAAACAGGTTAAATACTTCCATTCGAATGTTGCCAGCGGGGATGAAAATGAACATTTCAATGAAATCATCTCGACAGAGCAGAGAGGGGAGGGGGCATAGACTGATTCATCTCCACTCCCTTTGGTGATGGGAGCCCTAATGAGAATGCTCGGATGTATAGTTTATCAGATAGAAGAGGAAGAGCGCGCGGGTCTCAGAGATAAGAATCCTGCAGAACTGCGCGGGCACGCAAGGCGCCTTGGTCTCCTTTGCAGACCTTTGCTAATAACGTGCTCTTTTCATTCTAAGGGAGAATGAGAGGGAAAGAGGGGAGGAGGGGCCAGGGATCTGTGTGCACCCCTCTAATGGGCTGCCTGCCAGGCTCATCTTCAGCTGGGCAAAACCACAGGGCGATTCTACTAGATTTCTTAGGACTCCTCTAAAACTTAAAGGGAGGACGGAGAACTGGCGTTTTCTTCATTTCTTTGTAATTAGAAATAATCCTCTTTCAGAGTGGCCTTCTCTTTGCCTAGAGAGTCACTCTAGTTCTTTAAGTTGTTAATGTGAAGAAGAGCCATTTCACTTGGCTTGCTAGTGCTATTTAAAAAGAATTTAAATTGGAACTCAATTCCTTGTCACTGTATCCCTCTACTTGTACTCTCCTTCTAGAGAGACCATCAGGTCATCTCTTAAGGGGAATATGTGCCCCATAACATCGTTGTCAATCCAAGTATGTTAATGCGGGTTGTTCCACATATTTTCATCCTAAAATGCTGCATTTGTACATTGTATTTTCCAGTATTGCTACCTTTCTCCGATGAAGACTGTGTTATTTACTATCCAGATGAGTTAGAAATGGAAACACCTAGTCGGCTGGCCTGTCATATTAATACTAATATCCCAGTGACTCCAAACGTCCAAATGTGGGAACGCTGTGCCTTTTGTGAAAGGGACACACCTTCTGCTTTTCATCAGGGTGTTTTGCCACCGAGGAGGAAGAGATGGGGTGCACGGATGTTCCATAGTGTGTGTGGGTATTTGGGGTGTCTGCTGGATTTTTCAGGATAGATTTGAAGCTGACTTTTAGAAAGCAGAGCGTGTTCGGGGAAGCCTTTCTTCTATTGTTGCTTCAGCTCTTTAGCGAAGCACCCACACTTGTTCATCTATCCACAGAGCAGCGATAACAGTGAGGCAGCATTCTGGGAGTGTTCACCTCTTATGGAATATAAAACAGGATGGTTTAAGAAAACGCCTTTATTTTGTGCATAATTGGGGTACAGATTAAGATGCAAGTTCGGGGAGAATACAAACCTAATTGCTCAGAGCCAGTGTTATTAAAACTCGAGGGAATTTGCAACTTTACCACATTTAGCCATTAAAAAGCAAATACAGCTGTCACTTCTCACCCATCCTTAAAAATGACTGTTGACTAGAGTGAGTCTTGTTTTCTTTAAAGAAACAAAGATGTTTTAAACAATGTTGGGCTACAAATTGAGAAACATGATTTTTATCTGATTTGCTAAAGATACGATGTTTGTGCCTCCTGTAATTACAATTTGAGATGAGAATGTTTTTCAGACGGTGTGTGTGTGTTTACATTGTAAACCGTCAGGTCACACATTGTTGGTGTCATATGAGGCTCTAACAGGGACCGTATACATTGCCTTATGCCCACTCGCATTAGAACACACATAATTTCATGTTGCTCAGGGTGACAGCGTATCTTCAGGGACACATTGGCATCCAGAAGGCACATTTTATGACAAAAAATATTAACAAGATTTAATTAAAAAATGAAGTCTAACCATAAGAACCAGTTGTCCCTTTTCCATTTTGGGAATGGTAGGGCCTATATAATTTGAAATTTTTTATTCACACCCATGCACATACACACTCGCCTGCACACACTCACACCTATGTGCACACACGTGTGCACTCTTGCACACCCACACCCACACATGCATGCGTGTGAAGGCTGGCGGCGCCTCCTCCTGGGCTGCTGGTGCTTGCTGGTTCACACGGTTCCTTGCAGTCTGTAGGGTGCTGTGAGTGTCCCCCCGATGGCAGGACACACTGTACACGCTCACACTGTCACATTCTGCACCATCGTACTAGGCTCAGGAAGGGTGGGGGAGTGATGGCAAAGCTGTTTTGACACAAAAAGAAATAGCAAAAATGATGATCTGGAGTCTTTGTTTTATTTGATGGGGAAAATGTCATTTATTTCTATAAGTAATTGTAAAAGAAGAATTTTATACTGCAGTTACCATTTTGAAGCTTACTCATTCAGATTTTCGTGAGGTGGGGTGGGGTGATGGCGGGGGGCTGGTGACGCCAACAGCGAGGGTGTAGTGGAGAAAATGCAGAGGTGGCGACTTTATTTTCTGTGATTCAGTAGCCTCTCTTATAAAAATCTTTTAGGCTAAAAGATTTTATTCATTCCCCTGGTAAAGGATATTCTGATAGGTTCATTGCTAGAAATAAGCATTTCTACAAATATCATAATATATTCCAGTACATTTGTACCCATAAGAACTAAAGATTGTTAGAAAACTGTAGCTTATAGTGAAAACAAAAGATTTTTAGAAAATTGTAGCTTATAATGAAAACAGCATTGTCACAAATAATTAGCTAAACTTGTAAGTTGTTATGTCTCTTTCTTTGTCTATCTGTCTGTCTTTCTCGCTGCCAAAGTAAACTTTTTTAAAAAGGCATCTTGTAAAGCAGTTATGAGAATTCACTGATAATAGTAAAAATAAACCTAATTATTAAGATAAAGAATTTTATTTTCTGTCATGATAGTGTTGATATAACTTTTGAATCAGACACCGAATATTGTTACTAAAGGGATTTAAATAAAGTCAGGTGTTATGTTACCCTGTACTTGGTTTCCAGTCAAGTATAGAAACAATTATGCAGGATGTGTTAGCTCATGGTTCATCACACTGGTAAATAATTTCTGTCTGTAGCCACTTTTAAAGATAAAAGTTCTCCTAACTCTGTGCTGGATGTTGGTGCTAGTCTCCCATCAGTAGCAGCACGGGTGCCTGGTACACGTCCTTGCCACTTGCCTACATCCACGCCACGATGGCCTGGGGATTGGCATTCCCGTTTCTTTTCTGTATCCTGTGTGTTGATGGGAATAAGCTACTGGCTTTTAAAATGGAGACATATTCTCTGATATAAGCCCTTTGTGGGTTTTGAAGACTGTGGAAGAGCCTTCACTTCTTGATCTTTCCCTTCCATCCTCTGAGACTCTTGGGAAGGCCTGTAGAAGTTCACGTGTAGGAGTAAACTTTGTGTTAAAGTGTTGCAAGAGTACAGTGTGCAGTGCTGTGAAGGTAACTGCGTTATCAGGCAGCAGTAGTTAGTAGTTCTCGGTGATGGCTGGCAGCATGTAGCCAGAGAAGGAGCTGGTACTTAATCTGAGTTATGTTTCTTTACACTCACTTCAGCCATTTGACGAGGTATGCCATGCACAAGTCTCTCCGGATTTCTCAATGTTTCTCATCAGGGCGAGCCCTACCCTGGCTGCTGAAAGTCCTGTTTTAGTTTCAGGGGGTCAGATAGTACCAAGTTGGAAGCCGGTGTTTGCTCATATTGGGTTTGTAGACCCAGGGTCATCAGACTGCCTCAGGGTGGGATTTCTCTTTCCCCAGACGTGGGGGTAAAAACTGAAATTGGCTGATGTTTTGAGTGCAGGTCTTCGGGTGTGCACACCTCGGGGATGCCCAGCTTGGTTTCTGGAATAAGAGAGCATTTCCACCACGTGTGAACGTGCACTCCAGTAGTCCGGAAACAGCCATGTGCTCTCTCAGGTGCATAGAAGTGTCACTTGCTTTTTGCTCTTCTCACTTTATTTTAACTTCTTTTAATTTTTTAAGATTCTCATATAATGTCCTCTTTTTCTTCCTGACACCACTGAAAATCAGAGTTTTTCATCTTTTAAATTACAGTTTAAGCTCTGATTTGTGCTACTTGTTAAGTACATTGTTGACAAACTCTAGACAAAAGATTAACACCTAAAGTGCTTATTGGGAACAGCAAGAGGGTCTTTAATTAGTTTTCTTATTCCCCACTTAACTTGAAATTGAATTCAGGGGCAGTGAGAGAAAGAAGAAATTATGCTTGTTTTAAAACAGTTACCTGTGGATTCCTAATTAAAATCAGAATTGGGAAAAGCCTTTAGGTCATTTTATGTGCAGACTCCGAAATTCTTAAAAATTGTTTCTATTTTTTTTTTTTAACATTTACTGGTTTCTTATGTATATATAATAACCATAATAATAAATATATGTATTTAAATTATATTTCTATTTATTTTTCATTATACATGAATAAGTTATTTAGTGGTGATTTCTGAGATTTTGGTGCACCCACCTCTACTGGATTTTAAGTAAATAAAGTAGTTCTCTTATACATCAAATGCTTAAGTAAACCAGTACATTAATGATTGGTATCAGGCAACTAAAATTTGCCGAAGTAATAGAAAATTTTTTGTTACTATCATGTCAGAGCAAAAGTGGCCTTTCAGCTTTGCTTGGCAGGGTGTCAGTCTTCCTGCAAGAAATCAGAACGATGTTAGTAAATTAGCGCATATATTGTATTTTTACCTTCTTTCCTGAGGAGGAAGGACTGAGCTCTGCCTGTGTCTGCTCTCTCTGCATTTTTTGTTTCCCAGTGTATTCTAACTTTCATCAAAACCACCTGCTCTCTCCATAATGAAGGTGGCATTACTTTATGAGTGATCAATTATAAATTTGGAAGACTGTGTGTTTCGTAAGATTCGACAGTGAATCGAAGCTGTACATTCATCACTTAGGTGTGGGGAGGCCCCTTTTGTGAATTGGCCCCTTGGAGTAAATGTATTTTGATATAATGGCCATCTGTTCTTGGATATCACGTTTGCCAGTCTGAAAAATAGTTTGATTTAGACAAACATGTAATTTGGTAAGATTATATAGTTTCACCAGGTGGCAATACAATAGTGAAATTTGGTATTTACTGTAAGGCAGTCACCAAGCAGGGACTGAAGACCTGCGTTTGTGTTTGTCACTTTTGAACATCATTCCTCTTTCACAGTCAGCTCTCACTTACATGTGCTAATGAGGAAGAGAGAACTTGGGTAGACAGTTTCCTGACCTTATTGCTATCGTTTGTGTCCACCACCTCCTCCGTCAGGCCTCCAAAGAGCTCTTCACAAGGAACAGCATTTCTGCCTGGTGTCGGTTTCCCCACCTCTCCCTTCTTTCCTCTGTTCTTTGGTAGATGCTCTAATCATCAGCAAAGCCTCTGAAAGGCAGGCACAGGGAAAAGAAGAACAAGAAGGGCCCAGCCGATCCGTGGCCCGGATTTCACATCTGACTGTCAGAGCACCATCTACACAACAGTTAACACTGATGTTGGCTCAGCTTCAGTCTTAACTGAAGGGATGGGCTTGGGCTGGGATGGGCTTATCGTTATTTCGTTCCTATTGTTCCCATGTATTTGAGTGGCATGAAGTTAAGCAGGTTCCCACAGCCACAGGACGATGGCACATCTGCACGCAGGACGTTTTCTGATTCATCCTGTGAGTCTACAGGGTGTGAGGAAGAGGAGGAGCAGGTGTCCTAGTTCCTTCGGGCTGTTGTAGCAGAGCACTGTGGACTGTGTGTCTGTGTGTGGGCTGTGAGCAACAGACGTGTATTACTCACAGATCTGGGCCTGGGAGGTGGGAGGTCAAGGCAGCAGCAGATCCGGGAGCTGGTGAGGGCCTGCCTCCTGTGTGTAGACGGTGTCCTTTCACTGTGTCCTCAGGTGGTAGAAGGGGCAAGGCAGCTCTCTGGAGCCTTTTTAAAAATAAGGGCACTCATGCTGTTCTTGAGGGCTCTTTCCTGGTGACCTCCTAAAGGCCCTACCTCCTTCTACCATTACCGTGGGGGGTTAGATTTCAACAGAGGAATTCCAGGGCGGGGGTAAACATTCAGACCACAGCAGCTGACAAGCACACAGTTGGGCCACCTACTGATGGTGATGATTCTGTCATTGCCATAAATACTTCCTGTAACCCCAAAAGACATTGTTCCAGTGGGGACAGTGATTGTACCAGTGGGGAGACCGAGGTCCCAAGGAGCGAGTGAGTGTATCAGGTCACACTGTGTGTACGTGTCTGAGCCTGGGCTCCTATCATGCTCTCCAGACATCAAATCCATACCTTCCATCTCTCTTCTTCTGCCATGCTAATGGGGTGGGTGGCGGGATCTGTTCTACTAAGAAACCACAGCAATGGTCACGCTAGTGTAAGCCCCATAAAGGCGAACCAGTGGGGTGTCAGTCCCACCCCAGTTCACTCTGTCTTTTCAGGCCCAGGCTCCTGGGGAGCACCCCTTTGGGTCACCCGTGCACACATCCAGGGTGGCTTAGTGGACCTTGCTGTGTTTGACAGGTATAGCCCCGGGGGTTTGGGGGAGGGGCTGGCTTCCCAATGTGGTTTGGCACATTCCTCCCAGATACAGACTTAGCAAAATCCAAGCACTCCTTTGCCTAATACGGCAGCCAGGGTGTTGGGTTGCTCTTGTTTGCAGGCACCTTGGGTTCTGGGTTGGAATTTCTCCCTTCTCAGGCTTTGTCCTGTGACACCTAGCCACCGCCTTCTCCCCGGGTCCTAAACTCTTAAAATGAAACTCTGTTGATTTTCAGTCCTTCTGAGGGGTTCTGGCCCTGGGATGTGGTGCTCTCTGCCTGCTCCCTAGTTTTGGAAGGGTACGGGACCTTGTTGGGGGCCTGTGGGGGCAGAAGAACTGGGAGGCTCAGTGCACTGTGTTGAACGGACTGGGTGTGGAGGGAGGCAGAGGCTGCTTGGAGCCTGGCCTGCTGCTGCCTGCTTGAGCCTTGGGAGGACCCTTGGCCGCTCAGCTGTGATGGGGGAGATCAGAAGCACGGGTCCTCCAGTGCTGGCTGCTGGAGTGGTTGTCCGGAGGTGGTGCTGTGGCTCCAGTTACTATTATGATTTTTATTATTATTGAGTCCTTGGAACTAAGCCAGTCCTCGAAGGGTCTTGCAATGATGGAGGAAGAGGGTAAGGTGAGGCTGGCAGTCCAGTCACAGATTTAATATGGAGTCTTTCATGGGGCATCCTCCTGCCCACCTCCATCTGTGGGACCGTGGAGTCCCTTGCACCCACTAATGTCTGTGGCTGTCCCAAAGGCTGTTCCCTTCCATGGCCACAAGAGCTTCAGACAAGAGGCCACCCTGACCAGCACTTCAGCCTCAAGGCCCCTGGACTGGGGCGGTGGGAGAATCGTGGGGATGTGCTTTATCCAGGGGGGTCAGGAGAGCTGCTTGGTGTCCGGAGGGCGGGTTCGGGCCAGTAAGAATTGGTGCCCAGTGATGTGGGGGTGGAGGGTAGGCCGTCCTCCCAGCTGTCTTGAAGGTTTGTGCTTCCTCGCATCTCTTGTAAGTTAGAGGGGAGAAGGTGAGCTAGTTAAAAAAATAGGTAGGATGAGCAAAAAGAACATAGTAGAATAGTAAAATAGCTGAAAGAAGATCATCAGGATTAAATAAACTGGAAGAGTGTATGATGAAAGTATAAATGCCAGAAGGTTCAGAGGGCAAGGACAGCAGTGAGCAAACCCCATCAGCTAAGGCCTAGCATGGTGACAGCTGTGTGTGGTGAGCCGCTGTGGGAAAGGCTCTGGGCCGCCGGCCCTCCTGTTTGTCAGACTCTGCAGCCCCTCCCATGGGAAGGCTGGATGGAGAACGCCCTGCAGTGGCTGTGGCACTGAGGAGCTGGAGCAGGAGGAAGGTGGGAGGCGGCCACTGTGGTCAGGGACTTGGGGGAACTGGGGCAGAGCAGCCCAGGACAGCCTCTCTGGCAGTGTGGAGCAGGAGCCCACTCATGTTCTCAGCCCAGACACTATCTGCATCCCCGATCGTCCCAAACCCCCTTTCACCCAGGACAGCCTCTCTGGCAGTGTGGAGCAGGAGCCCACTCGTGTTCTCAGCCCAGACACCATCTGCATCCCCGATCGTCCCAAACTCCCTTTCATTTTTAACATTAAAACACAGTAACAATTAATAAAGCCTTTCCCAGCATTCCTGCCCCAGTCTGGGCCATGCCATTCTCCGTGCTCCCTAATTCCCAGGATCTGACCGGTGGCTGTGGCTGCGGCTGGTAGACGTTCCCTGAAAGTTTGCTTCTAGCGAATTCATTCCAGCAATGGTGTTCAATGGCTAGTCCATGTTGGCTGAACTGAAAACAATGAAGATTTCGAAAATACGACATTTATCAGGAACCACTTCATTCAATGATAAATAACCCATGTATTTATTATCTAGATAGAAAACACTGTAACATTCTTGAAAAGGATTTTTTCTTTGTACTGTGTATATAATTTTATCTTCTGCTTTTTTCATTTAATGACTTTCTCCATGTTATTAAAACATACTTTCTCATGTTTGAAGGATACTGCATCCTGGGAATAAATACTAGTTCATGTAACCACTCCTTATTGTTGAAGATTTAGACTGTGGCAAGCAAGTTTTATGTGTATAAAAGGACATCTTGTATAAGGGACATCTTTGGGCATGAAGCTTTTTCTGCATTTCATATTAACTTCTTAGACTAACTTCAAAAAAATAAAATGATTGGGCTAAAGGATATCAATGTTTTAACATTTCTCTCCCTTTACTCTTTTTCTTTGAGATTCTCTAATAACACCGTGTCTGGCACATAATGGCCGTTCTAAATACTTAATACAGAATTACTTTTGATCATTCATTCATTCAAAAACATTTACTCCGTATCTTCTCTGGCATTTAGATGTTAATGAGACAAAAGAAAATAACTTGGCAAAGGAGAAAGACGGGGCTGGGAGTCAGTGACTGGCTTTCAAATCATGTGTCCATCATTTGTTTCCTGTGTTACTTCGGAGAAGTCGGTCAACTTCTCTGAGACTCTGTTTTCTTTCCTGTGGAATAGGTGTCTCAGTGATACTTAGCTTAAAGGGTTGTGAGAATTAAATGAGGCAATGGGATGGAAATACTCAACCCGGAGGCGCAGGAGCCTGTGCTGTGTTGGTTGAGTGGAAGAGTTCACAGCTTGATGAAGAGGACAGACAGGTAACAGCTCCAGATTCTTCCAGGAGTGGTGAATTTTGTGAGGGGGTTGAGAGGGTGGCATAAGGAGATGACCTTTGAGTCTCCCTGGAGGGATGAGGGAGGGCCCAGTAGCTCACACCAGGCAGAAAGTGGGGGAGGGCTGGCATCCAGACTGGGCACTCCCCTGTGGAAGAAGGGCTGCCTGGAACCCCCAGATAGAGCGGGCTGGGCATGGAGGGCTGGGCACAGGCGGGGCAGCAGTGAGGGTCCAGATGCCCTGCCTGGGACACACAGCTTCAACAAAGGCTTGAACTCAGGGTTGTTGGGAGCACAGCGTCTGCTGGAAGGGAGAATGTCACAGACCAGGAGTGGAGGGACGTCAGTTGGGGGACATTGGAAGGCTCTGGCCACAGAGCCTGGTCATCAGTGCAGGGCCAGTTTGGATGCGGGGCCCGAGGACCAGGAGGCTTTGAGGATCGTGCTGCTTTTCTGGCTCAGATACTCTCATTTAGGGTTATTCGGTAACATCTGAATCTGGAGTTTCAGAAGGAGGAGAAAGTGAGCTGTTGTTATGAGGAGGACAGTGCTGGAGCAGGCAGTGGGGTGTCATTGTTTGCACACAACATAGGTATGATGTGGAGTACCCGTCACCTTAGATCTGTGTTAGAACAGGGGGACTCCTTCCATGGGCCCAATGTGGGGCCAGGCCCTGAAAGCACCATGGGGGCAGCAGGACAGGCGTCCTCCCTGATGGGCCTGTGTCTGGCAGGTGTGCAGGGGTGCCCATGGCTGTGGTGGTCACAGGCACTGGGGTTGTGGAGAAGGTGAGAGTGGCCAGAGAGAGGCTGGGGTAAGAATGGGCAAGAGCAGCAGGCCGACCTGGGGATGCAGCAGTTCAGAACAGGGAGGGGGAAGCGGGCACCGAGGGTCCAGAAACGGACAGGGCCACATGCTGCTCACAGGTGCAACCGGGTGGAGAGTGAGAAGCTGCCTCCAGATGGCATCTGGAAGGTGGGCATGCTAGGCACAGGCAGGGAGAGCCTGAACCTGTGGGGGCCCAGCCTTCACCCTGGTCCACACTGGAGTTCCCTCCCTTCCAAAAGTGTCCCTCCCCTACCCGGCCACAGGCTGCCTGATCACCCTGCTTTGCTTCTTCCCTGGGACATGAGTCCCTGTCCCTAGGGCAGGGACTTTATGGACCCCCTCCTTCCACGTCCGCACCCCCTGGAGCCCACACAGGGCCGTGGACATCTGCGCAAGAAAATGGCGTGCTGGGAAGATGACCTCTTAGAAGGGCCTTCTCGTTCTGTGGATCTGTGAGGTCCAGTCTGTTCTGACACAGATTGGCAATGAGATACATTGTAGCTCAGCCTGGGAACTTCCTGGGTGCAGAATGGACTGTCTTGGAGGACGGCCGAGTGGAGCCTGGTCTGGATGATGCTTGCACCTGCTGGGAGCGTGAGGGTGCAGGATGGTCCGGGAGGAGGCCATCACCATGCGGTCCTGAGATGCCAGGCCAGGTCCTGAGATGCAGCCCTGACTCCTGACCCTCGTCCTTTGTGGGCGCCCACTCCGAGCAAGAGGACGAGGATTGGTCAGTGTTGAACACACCCGAGAGGTGTGAGAGCAGGTTTCCCATTTCTATGTTTTCAGAGTTGAGACAGAAGCCTGCCGTGCACGGAATTGTGTCCTCTTCATTCGTATGTGGAAGCCCTGACTCCCATTGGGGCTGTATTTGGAGAAGGGGCCTTTAGGAAGTAATTAACGTTAAATGGGGTCACAGGGCCCTTGTCCAACAGAGGTGACCTTAGAGGAAGTGGAAGAGCTCTCTCTTCCCACCTGCTGGAAGGAAGAGCCATTCAGGGGGAGAGCTGCCATCCTCAAGCCAGGGAGAGGCCTCACCAGAAAGCAAACCCTGCCAGACCTTAGCCTGGGACTTCCAGCCTCCAGGACTGGGAGAAAGGAAGTTCTGTTGGTCAAGCCAGCCAGTCTACCGTATGTGGATATGGTAACCCAAGCCAGCGTACACAAAGCCACTTATTAGGACACACAGGTTGGCTGCCTGCTGTGGGGTGGGCTGTGGGAGGGCTCATTTCGTCTGTGCAGCAGCCTCCAGGCACCTGGGGCCGGGGGCAGAGGCACACACAGCAGTGGGCCAGCAGTGACGGGCTCCCCAAACTGAGCAGATCCAAGTCAAGCGAAACGTTTCCTTTGCATTAGTGGCCATGAAACTCCCTTTCACAAAGATGGGTTGATGAAAGCCGTGAGGCACTTTCCTGTAGTGGATCCTGATAGAAGAGCTTCCCGCACACAGTGAGAGGGGCCTGGGGCCAAGGCCAGCGCATGCTCAGGCCTGCCAACATCGTAAACCTGGGCGTTCTGCCTCTCCCGGGCGTTGCCCTGCCCAGCACACCCTGCAGCCTTCAGAGTCACCCTCCGAGTACGCAGAGGAGCTGCACCTTGTGGCCCAAGCCAACATGACCCAGGCCAGGCTGGTTCAAAGGTGACGAGTCTGACCAGTGGTTCTTAAAGTGGGGTTCCCAGGTCCCAGCAGTGAACCCTCAGAACTGGGCCGCCCTAAACCTTTAATAATTAGGGGCGAATGACAGTGTGCCTGAACTTAGCAATTATCTTTTAATTTTGAGTGTTATATTTTACAGGGGAGTCATAGTATCATCTAGAACATTCCCCAGATGTTGATGCCTATAGTTGAGGCCTGAGGTCTTACATGATTGGTTATTTTCCACAATCACAGCACAGTGTGAACAGAATCGTGATTCGTGGATTTGCTGCTGTTCCGCATACTGCCGTGAAACGCGTGGACACAGGTGCGCAGATTGTCTTATGCTGTCACTAGAGGTGGAGTTGAGGCTGTGTGCAGAACGGGCAGTGCGTGCAAGCACTCGGGACGGCCTGAGCTAGAAGAGACTCTCCACATGACCGATTCAGTCGTCTCTCATTGTGCGTGTGTGTGCGTGTGCTTGTGTGTACGCGTGCGGTTGTGCGTGTGCCTGTGAGTGGTGGCTGCCGCTGGCCTCTGAAGCCCTGCATTTGCAGGTGTTGAGGCTCTCACACTGCTCCCCGCTGCCCCTGGCATCCTTCCTTTGGGCAGCCAAGATGTGTTCTGTCCCTCCCAGCAGTCCTCCCTGGAAATGTGTGTCCTCGTTGTCGTGTTCCCTTGGGCCCTGGCTCTGATGATGTGATCATGAATGATGATGTTTAATGAGACACCCTTCTTAGGTCAGATCAATGCATTTTACTAGGGACTTTCTGCAAAGTATCTGAACCCCGAATATCCCAAGTTGTTGATGGAACTCTAGTCCAGCTAGTTGTTCCCTCAGACGGGAAAAGTAAGTAAAAGTGCCTTGGTCAAAGAAGCTGAGGCGGTGTTCCTTGCAGTAGTCTCCCTTGGGAGGTGGGAAGGTGGGTTGTGCAGTAAAGGATCTGACATGTCCTGCAGTCACAAGTCCAGGTTGCATCTCGGTTTCTGTGCCCTCCAGCCTCATCCATGGGACAACTGCCGTATCCCGGAGGCCCCTCTGGGAAACGCTGCCTTCAGCCCATGAGGTCGCTCTGCTGCGCGGTCGTGGACCTGTAGTCGGCGGATGGAGCGTGGACCGTTGGGCTTTTGTAATTAAACAGCTTTTATTGTGATAAAATATTTATAACATATAAGTGACCATTTTAACCATTTTAAGTGCACAGTTTCATGGCGTTAAGAATGTTCATATTGTTGTGCAGCCATCACCACCCTCCATCTCCGGAACTTTCTCATCTTCCCAGACGGAAACTCTGTCCCCATCCCCTCCTTCTCCTGGCACCCACCACCATTCTGCTTTCTTTTTCTATGAATGTGACGGTTCTAGGGCCCTCACGTGAGGCGAGCCGTGCCGTACGTGTCCTCTCGTGACCGGCTCCCTTCACTGAGCACCGTGCCCTCGAGGTGCATCCACGCTGCGGTGCGTGTCAGAACTCCCTTTCCAAGCCTGAGTGATGTTCTGCCTTCTGAAGGAAGCAGAAGGCCCAGGTTTACGATGTTGGCAGGCCTGAGCATGTGCTGGCCTTGGCCCCAGGCCCGTCCCACTGTGTGCGGGAGGCCCTTCTATCAGGATCCACTACAGGAAAGTGCCTCACGGCTTTCATCAACCCATCTTTGTGAAAGGGAGTTTCATGGCCACTAATGCAAAGGAAACGTTTCGCTTGACTTGGATCTGCTCAGTTTGGGGAGCCTGTCACTGCTGGCCCACTGCTGTGTGTGCCTCTGCCCCCGGCCCCAGGTGCCTGGAGGCTGCTGCACAGACGAAACGCTACACCGCGTTCATCCCTCCAACCATCAGTGGAGATTTTGGTGCCTTCCAGCTTGTGGCTGCAGTCAATGAGGCTGCTCTGGGCCTTGGTGAACAACCATGGCTTTTGCCATCTGGCAGCCCCATGAGGGTGGCGCTTCGCTCTGCCCAGGCAGGGGATGGGCGGGGCCATGTTGGGCTCTTGCTTTTGCTGAAGACCAGAGCGTTTTCATTGCTTGCCATTGAGGAGTGTTTTTATTTATGGGAACGATATAATACTGTCTGTGAAGATCCTGCTCTGAAAATTGATAACCAGGTCGTGCCCGATGGGTGTTTACAAATATTTGCCATGTGGAAGTCGTGAGGGGACTCCTGGGTCACTTAGGAGGGAACAGCCGATAGGAGGAGTACTTGGTGGGTGGTAGCTGGAGTCCCAAGTTCCTGCCCTTCCCACCAGGCTGCAAGGGTCAGACTGACATCTTTGGGACGAGCACAGGATACCATCCTCCAGTTCAGTCCCCTTTGCTAAAGACACACTCAGGAGGGGACAGCACCTTTTGGAACCTAACTCCTACAAAGGGATAGATATGTAAACTTGGGGTAGCCTTGTGTACTGGGAGCTAGGCTGACAAATATCTTTTTAAAGATCATCTAACTGCTGGGGAGGCTGCATCCTTGAAGATGATTTACTTCTTCTAACTGGGTTTTACTTTTCTCTCCTAGCTTATGTTCCTGAGGAAGAATTGAAGGCAGCAGAAATAGATGAAGAGCACGTGGAGGATGACGGGCTGTCTTTGGACATTCAGGAAAGTGAGTACATGTGCAATGAAGAGACAGAGATCAAAGAGGCGCAGAGCTACCAGAACTCCCCAGTCAGCTCTGCGACTAACCAGGACGCCGGCTACGGGTCGCCCTTCAGTGAGAGCAGCGACCAGCTGGCCCATTTCAAAGGCTCTTCCTCTCGAGAAGAGAAGGAGGATCCGCAGTGTCCCGACAGCCTCTCCTACCCCCAGGACAGCCTGGCACAGATCAAAGCTGTGTATGCAAACTTGTTCTCTGAGTCCTGCTGGTCCAGCTTAGCTCTGGATTTAAAGAAGTCGGGTTCCACCACCAGCACCAACGATGCCAGCCAGAAGGAGAGCTCCACCCCCACCCCCACGCCCCCTGTCTGCCCAGCCAGCACCGCCGGCCCCACGGCGAGCACGCCCAGCACCAGCTGCAGCTCCAGCACCAGCCACAGCAGTACCACCAGTACCAGCAGCAGCTCCGGGTACGACTGGCACCAGGCCGCACTGGCCAAGACGCTGCAGCAGACGTCCTCGTACGGGCTGCTCCCCGAGCCCAGCCTGTTCAGCACGGTGCAGCTCTACCGCCAGAACAACAAGCTCTACGGCTCCGTCTTCACTGGCGCCAGCAAGTTCCGATGCAAAGACTGCAGCGCCGCGTACGACACGCTGGTGGAACTGACGGTGCACATGAACGAGACAGGCCACTACCGTGATGACAACAGGGACAAGGACTCCGAGAAGACCAAGCGGTGGTCCAAGCCCAGGAAGCGCTCCCTGATGGAGATGGAGGGGAAGGAGGACGCCCAGAAGGTGCTGAAGTGCATGTACTGTGGACACTCCTTTGAGTCCTTGCAGGACCTCAGCGTCCACATGATCAAAACCAAGCATTACCAGAAAGTGCCTCTGAAGGAGCCAGTGCCAGCCATCACCAAACTGGTCCCCTCCACCAAAAAGCGGGCGCTTCAGGACCTGGCGCCCCCCTGCTCCCCTGAGCCAGCAGGAATGGCTGCAGAGGTGGCCCTGAGTGAGTCAGCCAAGGATCAGAAAGCGGCGAACCCATACGTCACACCCAATAACCGCTACGGCTACCAGAACGGTGCCAGCTACACCTGGCAGTTCGAGGCCCGCAAGGCGCAGATCCTCAAGTGCATGGAGTGCGGCAGCTCCCACGACACCCTGCAGCAGCTCACCGCCCACATGATGGTCACCGGGCACTTCCTGAAAGTGACCACCTCAGCCTCAAAGAAGGGCAAGCAGCTGGTGCTGGACCCCGTGGTGGAAGAGAAGATCCAGTCCATCCCCCTGCCGCCCACCACCCACACGCGGCTGCCGGCCTCCAGCATCAAAAAGCAGCCCGAGTCTCCCGCAGGGTCCACAGCTTCGGAAGACAAGAAAGAGCCGGAGAAGGAGAAGCCGCCCGTGGCTGGTGATGCGGAGAAGATCAAGGAGGAAAGTGAGGACAGCTCGGAGAAATTTGAGCCCAGCACCCTGTACCCGTACCTGCGCGAGGAGGACCTGGACGACAGCCCCAAGGGAGGGCTGGACATTCTCAAGTCCCTGGAGAATACCGTCTCCACGGCCATTAGCAAAGCCCAGAATGGCGCGCCCTCGTGGGGTGGTTACCCCAGCATCCACGCGGCCTACCAGCTGCCGGGCACCGTGAAGCCACTCCCGGCGGCCGTGCAGAGTGTGCAGGTGCAGCCGTCCTATGCTGGCGGCGTGAAGTCGCTGTCTTCCACCGAGCACAACGCCCTCTTGCACTCGCCGGGGAGCCTCACGCCCCCACCGCACAAGAGCAATGTGTCTGCCATGGAGGAGCTGGTGGAGAAGGTCACGGGCAAGGTCAGCATCAAGAAGGAGGAGAGGCCCCCTGAGAAGGAGAAGAGCGCCCCGGCCAAGGCTGCGTCCCCCGTAGCAAAAGAGAATAAAGATTTCCCTAAAACGGAGGAAGTCAGCGGCAAACAGCAGAAGAAGGGCCCTGAGGCCGAGACCGGGAAGGCCAAAAAGGAGGGACCGCTGGACGTTCACACCCCAAACGGCACAGAGCCTCTCAAAGCAAAGGTCACCAACGGCTGTAACAACCTGGGGATCATCACCGACCACTCGCCGGAGCCTTCCTTCATCAACCCTCTGAGCGCTTTGCAGTCCATCATGAACACCCACCTGGGCAAGGTGTCCAAGCCCGTGGGCGCCTCGCTGGACCCGCTGGCCATGCTCTACAAGATCAGCAACAGCATGCTGGACAGGCCGGCGCGCCCCGCCGCCCCGGTGAAGCAGGCCGACGCCATCGACCGCTACTACTACGAAAACAGCGACCAGCCCATTGACTTAACCAAGTCCAAGAACAAGCCGCTGGGGTCGGGCATGGCCGAGCCGGTGGCGTCACCTCTGCGGGAGAGCGCGCTCATGGACATCTCTGACATGGTAAAAAATCTCACAGGCCGCCTGACGCCCAAGTCCTCCACGCCCTCTACAGTCTCGGAGAAGTCTGATGCTGATGGCAGCAGCTTTGAGGAGGCACTGGATGAGCTGTCACCGGTCCACAAGAGGAAGGGCCGGCAGTCCAACTGGAACCCGCAGCACCTGCTCATCCTGCAGGCCCAGTTCGCCTCGAGCTTGCGGGAGACCACAGAGGGCAAGTACATCATGTCGGACCTGGGCCCACAGGAGAGGGTGCACATCTCGAAGTTTACCGGCCTCTCCATGACCACCATCAGCCACTGGCTGGCCAATGTGAAGTACCAGTTGAGGAGGACAGGGGGAACGAAATTCCTAAAGAACCTGGACACAGGGCATCCTGTTTTCTTTTGCAACGATTGTGCCTCTCAGTTCAGAACTGCGTCTACATACATAAGTCATTTGGAGACGCACTTGGGCTTCAGCCTGAAGGATCTATCCAAGCTGCCACTCAATCAGATTCAAGAACAGCAGAATGTTTCGAAAGTCCTCGCCAACAAAACTCTGGGCCCGCTGGGGGCCACCGAGGAAGACTTGGGCTCCACATTCCAATGTAAGCTCTGCAACCGGACTTTTGCGAGCAAGCACGCAGTCAAACTGCACCTTAGCAAGACTCATGGCAAGTCCCCCGAGGACCACCTGATCTATGTGACTGAGTTGGAGAAACAGTAGCGTCCAGGTATGCAAGAGACCGCGGAACATTGCACTAAACGTCGTCGAGCTGCACTAGGCCTGGCCTGAGCCTCTAAAATCAGTCTTTCCTTTGTTGCTGGCCCGCCTCTCTGGACCTTGGTTTTCTTACACATATTTTGTATATTTATATGCTCTCTGTCCGATCTGTGCATGTTATTTTTCTTTTTCCGTGAGTCAAAGTCTGACCTTTATTTTCAACATCTGTTCTTGATGTTAAGCTATCTTTTGTAGGAAATAGTGGGGCACACTACTCAGAGACATTGTTTAGCAGTAAAGAAAGACACAAATAACAATGATAAAAAGACATCCTAAAATGACGAAGTTGCCATGACAATAAAGGTCATAGAACCTGGTAGTGTCAAATTTAACCCTTTGAGGACTGTAATTGCATTTCTGTGCCTTTCACTTGAAAAAAAAGAAAAAAAGAAAAAAAGGCTTAAAGGCATTTCATTCAGATCAAAAGCTGTGTCAGACACAAAACTTATTTAATAATTAAAAAATGAGCTTTTATATGCAGAACTGGTTTGTGAGGAAACATGCATGCAGCTGTGGGCAGATAGAAAGCTGTGTAGGACTCACGGGGTTTGGAAGCCACACCTCTACATGTCTAAAACAAAAAACAACAACAGATACCCACTCGCCACTATGCCCAAACCCTCTGGATGCGGAAAAATGCCACTTTCGGCAAAAAAAAAAAAAAAAAAAAAAAGTATGCAAGCTATTATTTAAAAATGTGTAAAAATGCTATTTCTTTTTTCCTGTAAAATATTGCGGTTTATAGTTATTTACAAATGTAAGCTTTGGTACAAGCTGACCTTTCTATAGCGTGCTGCATTGGTAAATGAAAAAAAAATGGGGCAAACGTTGGAGTCCTTTCCTTGTAAATTGCCAGCATCAGCTTAAAAACTCCTGTATGTTACATATCGTACCATTTTAATCTCTTCAACTTTCTTTGTACCTTCTGGCTGTATGCTTTCCCTTTTAACTTTTTATATTGTCATTTTATATTAAATTTCTGTGTATATAATGTAAAACCACAATTTTTGAATAAAATTTAGTTCCTGCAGCTTGATTTAAATAGAGGACTTTTACTGGCACCTGCATCTCTCCAGATGCATGTACTCAGAGGGACTGTCAGACAAAAATAAATACATAAAAACAAAGCAAGCAATGCACTATTAATTATACATTTTGATGTTCTATCATTAATATTGTACAGTACATTTTGGTTCACACAATTAAATCCACTGTTTTCTCAGATGTAAAATAAACCCACATGCAGTTCTTGATTTACACGGATTGTCATGTCGTCATTATTTTGCCTTTGAGATGTTATTTCAGCAACAAGAGGTATTGCTTATGCAATCAACCAACAAAAATTCTATTCAGAATCATCATTTCATGATTTGTGTGCTGACATGTTTCATTCAAATGGTAAGTATTGTGCTTTAAAAAATGATAATTAAAATTTTTAACTCCACTGGGTGCTAAGGATTGCCGAGTTTAGCCATTGAGTGATGGCTGTTTTGTACTTAGGTGGGCTGAGATGCGTCCTTCAGAGAATCCTTTGCAGAATTTAAAAATATGTGTAATTAACCTGTGTGTCTATCCAGAGATTTAATGGTGGGAGTAGAGGGGTAGGGCTTACTCCACCAGCAAAGACCCCGAGGACCCAGGAATTAGTTTTGTGTTGCTCCAAAGAGGAAAACCGATTTCTGAGCTTTTAAAAACCTACAATTTTAAAAAGAAAACTGGCTGCTGTTGTATTCAGTGTTTGAAATGAGGCTTCCTTCTGCAGATTAGAGCACGGCGGGCTCTACTGAGAGTGCCAGGACGCTTGCCATGAAAACGCCCATCCTCCAGGGTGACCCCCATCCCTGAAAGCCCAAACTCACTGCCTAGTCTGTATCAAGGGAAGCATTGACATTGAGGCCCCCTGGCCTCTCCCCCCAGCCCCAGGAGCACTAAATGACACGGCCATGAAAATTTACTTTTCTGCCTTTTGCTTACATTTTCATAAAATTATATCCTGAGAAAGGTTAGCGCTTATACCTCTCTGTTCAGAAGCAGCTAAGCAATTGTGATATTTTAATTATTTCTCTCACATTGCCCCGTGACAGCAAGGATTGTTCTGTTTCCATTAATGATTTGAGGAGGAGGAGCAGGTCCAGGTGGGTCATACTTACACAGGCTTTTGTACTAACGCAGCAGAGCGCCAGGGAGGTTTGCTAAATTTTTCTGACTTTTTTCATTGGTAAATAGCTATGTCCTTTAGGAGCCTCAGCCATTTAGACATTTCAGTTCAATTACTGGGTGATTATGTACTTTGGGCTCAAGGGGTGACAGAGAAGAATAACAATGAGGCTTATGGCAGTGGCGTGGGGGCTTTGCATAATAATCCTTTGAAGTTATGTTTATTTTACCACAACCCCGCAAACATGTGATTATGTGATTTCACCCTCATAGCAAAAGTGTTAGCAGCAGCAGGTGAAGTGGTCCAAAGGGAGGTGAGTGCTCCCCAGAAGGGGGTCACTGGCCCAGTGTGCAGCTAAGCACTGAGTGGTTTTAAAGCGGCTGGCAACTTGAGTTCCGATCATTGGGGGATGGACATAGAATTGGGGTTTTCCTTTAAATTTTTTTCTTCCTAACTCGCCAACTGTATTGCTACATTGTCTTGACCGTAATTTCCCAATCAATGCATAGGAGACTAGGTTATCTTAATCATACCCCTGAAAGTGATAATGAACGTGGCGACTCCCACTATATTTGTCGAGTGCTTCCTTTGTGCCCGGGACTAATTCTAAGTGCTTCACACCTATGAACTCATTCCTTCCTCACAACTGTATGCGGTGGGTTCTGTTACTTTCACGCTCAGTTTACAGGTGAGGAGCCAGGCACAGCAGGGTTGAGGAACGGACCCAAGGCCACATGGCTTACGAATGACTAAATGACTAAACTTGGGCTTTCAGTCCAAAAAGCTTTTGCTACAGAACCACACTCTGAATGCCTGCTTACAGGCCTTGGGATCTGCCCCAGGTGGGAATCTCTGCTGTCACCCAGAGGCAGGGCGTCTCCTACGGGGTGGGGAGCTAGAGGCAAGGCTTCACGATGGTGCTGGGGGGCATGGGATGCAGCTGAGCAGCCAGAGCTGCTCTTCACCTCCCACTGCAGCCCTTGTGGATGGCAAAATGTAGCCGCCCCATGGTCTGCTGGATTTGAGAAAATAAGTTGAAAGATGTTTTTATGGTTCTGTAGCAACTTCAATTGAATACAGGTATACTTAGTAACACAGAAACTCAATTTGTAAGGATACGAATGGATTGAATAATCCAGGGAAGGATTGGGATACCTACAATCTGAAGATTTACTTGACACATTTCCCCTTCCTTCACTGATGTCCGAGGAAACGTGTCCACCCTTCCCTTCATGTAGTTTTGTGTGTCCCAGCAAATGAACTCCACGCACGGCACTGGGTCCTCTCGGCCTCCTAAGTCCTCCCGCGGTCCCAGGGAACAGATCTTCCTCTTCTGTGGTGTGGGGACAAAATGGCCCTGGCCACCTGGAGAGAGTCAGCCACCTGTCCCAGCCTGTGGGACGCTGGCAAGGAGGCCGGGGGTGGGGGGGGGTTCAGCTGTCTCGTTTGGCCTGGTGGCCGTCGTGCGCATGCAGGTGTCACCCTGATTTGCACTCATATTTGCCGTTTGAGACTTGGAGTCAATAACTAATCATGTATTTTTTCCTTCAGATGTAGAATTTTTTAAAGTTTGTGATAGTCCCCAAAATGGGTGAGGATGTTGCTTGATAGGTAGTCAGTTTTTAAAGAGAGATAAAACCTGTGAAATAATGACACACTATGGTTTATGTAAGCGAAACAAACTTTTTTAGGTAGTGTATGCAAAAAGGTGATTAAAAATTCTAACGATTCTGATCCGACATTTCTATAGTTGACAGCCTTTGAAAAACTGTTAACTTTAGTCTAAAGCATGTCTAACCTACTTCCAAATGTTCAGAAACCTGTATGTGCAAATAAAGGTTTCTGCTTTTTTCCGAGAGAAAATTTCTTATTTATTTTATTATAATTTATCTGAAGATAGTGGATACCATTGAAAGCTAATTATTGAATTGTTAGCTTACAAGATACCAAAAAGTAAAATCTCTTTTGGAGACAATTTGTGCTTTTTATATAACTTTTATTCTTATGACAAAAGTGATACAGTCATTGTAGAAAAGTTGGAAAATAAACATGAAGTTAATAAAAACTGTTGTTTTCATCTACAGAAAAATCACTGCTAATATTTTGGTGCTAACATCTTTTTTCCATGTTTCTACAAACTAGAGATCATGTTCAACATACTTTTTGTACCTTGCTTCTTCTTTACCTGACAGTAGATAACGTCTATTTTCTCATTTTGTTACATATGGAGGATTTTTAAATCTTTTTGAGCTGTACTATAATTTATTTAATCAATTCCCTATTACAGTTTTAAAAGCAACATTTAGATTTTTCAAGTTTTCTCAATTAGAAATATGAGTACAAGAAATTCCACTCAATATTATTGTGAATATTTTTTATTACTTCCTTACAATAAATACCTAGAATTGAAGTCGCTGCGTCATAATGTGATTTGGTGCATATACCAAATTACCCACAGGAAAACTTGTACTGGTTTAGACACTTATTTGCATGAGAATGACTGTTTCTACACACCTTTGCCGTGTGACTACAAGGGTTTGATGTTTTTAAGTTTTTGGCCATTTTCACTGATTAACCAATTTAATCTTGATGTTTTCCTGTATAATATTTTTAATGTTGATTGTTCATTTATGTTATTTAAAACATCATTCGAGGACATGTGTGATTTCTGGAGTACTTTTACATTAATTATGATTTTATTTATTTATTTATTTATTTTAAATCAGGGTCTTACTCTGTTGCCCAGGCTGGAGTGCAGTAACATGATGTTGGCTCACTGCAGCCTTGACCTCACTGACTCAAGCGATCCTCCCACCTCAACCTCCCAAGTATCTGGGACCACAGTTACACACCACCATGCCCAGCTAATTTTTGTGTTTTTTTTAGAGATGAGGTTTCACCATGTTGCCCAGGCTGGTCTCAAACTCCTGAGCTCAAGTGATCCGCCCGCCATGGCCTCCCAAATTCTTGGGAGTACAGGCGTGAGTCAGCCTGCCCGGCCTTCATGATTCATTTAAACTCAAGTGGCCACAGACAACCCAACCGCAAAGAGGAGAGAAAGAACTTAGCTAAGACCCTGTGGCTCCTTTGTGGATATGGGACTAGAACAGGGCAGTTATTTTCCAGGTCTGTTCCCCCTTGTTCATCCATAAAGCTATGTCTCATTAAAAGGTCCCCAGTGACTTCAAGTGAATAATGTACTTTTGTACTCTCTTCAAATTTCCCAACTTGCCCACAGGGAGTGGAGTCTCCAATTTTATTACTTCTATTGCTGATTTGCAATTAGTATTGATTAGCAAAACAAAGATAATTTCAAAATAAAGTGGTCACTACCCTAGTAGGATGAGATTTGATCACTTAGAGTAGACTCCATAAAATAAAAACACTTGGATTGACCTAGAAGTCAAGAGAGAGGGACTACTTTTAAATCTGTATCAGAATATCTCCCATAGGTGAGTTTGTTCCAGAGCTGAAATTCAAGGGCTCTGATAAGCCCCTGATGTCTTTGACCCAGATTCTTGATAGCCACACACAGAGGCCAACAAGCAAAGGGTGAGGACGATGAGGAAGCATGTTACCTTGAATAAGACCAGGATGCGCTGAAGAGTACGTGAGATTCATTTTCTTTCGTAAAGAGCGATAGCGTTTCACCAAAAGTGTTTAGATGACCTGTAACTAGTCAGTCACTATTTTTCTTACATCACCCAAAACTATTTACAATTTGATCTGACTGGTATAAAGGCTGTCTGATGATGCGTAGAGTGCATTTTACTTTGAACAGACAGTGGAAACAGTGGGCCCACATATTTGACCATATTTTGTTAAAATATTTGAGATATGGCACACATCATATTTAAATAGTAGCTAAAAATGTAGTTTTTCTGGTTAGAATGCAGTGCTTAAAGATGAATTTAAAAGGAAGTCTTTAAGACTGAAGCATTCTGAACAAAGCTGAATTTGCAGGGATATTTTTCCTTGATAGCTTGTTTGACCAAAAGTACATTAGTGGCAAGGAGCTGGGGACAGATACATTGGGAACACCAGTTTCTAAAGTATGGAAATAATAAGGAAAAGCCCATTTTGTATAACTGTAACCATCAGCCAAATTCATCCAATCGATTCATACACAACTGGGTTTCCTATGGGCTGCTACAAAACCCCAACCGGTCCTAAGATTAAAACATTTTTCTCCTTTCAGTAAATGTTTTCTTCTTTAGATACATTTTAATGTATTTATGCATATTTTCAGAGTAATTTTTCCAATTTTCTCCAAGAAACTAAACTAAAATTTTCCTTTTCACCTTGTAGAACAGCAGAGTATGTGGATACGTGGTGAGCACGGTGTGATAACAAAACCAAAAGGATGGGCATTTGAGAATAATTTATTACCATGTAGTTTAAAATTATATATTCAATCGTATTTCTAAGCCATAGCTTTCATGTCATTATGCCCAATTGATTAATGATTGGGCATTAATTGATTAATATTGATTAATGATTAAACACACTTACCAATTTCAACTTTTGACTCTTTTATGTCATTAAAATTTTGAAAGCAATATTTAGTTGTGTTTTGATTTGTTAACTTTAAGAGACAGTAATGTCCTAAATACTGGCATTTCATTTGTAATCTGTTTATTTACAAATTAGTAAAATCTAATTTCCATTTTTAAAGCAATTAGTTTTCCTCTCAGATATTCCTGTCCTTATTGTTTTAGAGTTGTGAAATTCACACATCATTCACTTGGATACACAAGATTCCAGGATGGGGAGCTCAATTATTGGTCTTATTTAGTGGAAGCATGGGTTTTTGCATTGTTGAATGCAAAATAAATGACCACATCTCAAAATTGGACTCTAGACATATTGATTAGGACACATTCCATTTTCCATAATTTTTTCATCAATTAGTGGAAACTAATAGCCTTAAACTCTAAAATAATCTGCAAGCAGAAATCTGATGGAAAGGGCTTTGTCCAAACTTCAGATTATGACGAAAA
Organism: Mandrillus leucophaeus; assembly: GCF_000951045.1. Lineage (NCBI taxonomy): Eukaryota > Metazoa > Chordata > Mammalia > Primates > Cercopithecidae > Mandrillus > Mandrillus leucophaeus. The sequence goes on along the minus strand of NW_012101587.1, from coordinate 5,038,251 downwards.
ATATTTATTTAAATAGGAGGGAATTTAAAGCGGCAATCTTTTGCATGGTGACTGTTTTCTTAAACGTAATGTGAATATTTGTCTTTAAGTTCTGGTTAGATAGTTGGAGCCTAACACTATGTAATATCTTATTTGTTGTCATGGAAGCTTTGTAATATCACAAAATTCTAAGGAAACCAGGAAAGCTGCAGAGAGGCACCACCAGTTCTTGTCACTAAAACTTTGCAGAGCAAACAACAGATTTATGAAAAAGGAGTCACAAAGTTACTATGTCTGGATGACCTCTCACTTTTCTTAACATTTCAGAATTTGGTGCTTCTTTTGGAGACACTCTGACTAGTGCATTCCTAGATTCCTGCTTCTGGTGGCTGACGTTTTGAAGAGTGGAATCCCACATCAGAAACAGAAAGTCTGGTGTTTCAGAGACCGGTTTGGATATCATTCCTTTTGTCAGTGGTTTTCATGATAATTGCATTGCCTGGACATGAACGAGCCCCCTTTTTTAAAAAGTGAAATTGGCGATGCACTTGCTCCATGCACTCCCGGCAGGTAGCACCCTGACTGCTTTCACTCCCTCCATGGTGAGGTATCATCACGTTTCTTCCCAAGGCCAGATTTGGCCTTTCTTAAGCCTAAACTCCTCAAAGACAAGATAAACACATTTCTCCTGTAGGAATAATATTTAGCGTTCTTATTCACCCTCCAAATGTTTTCTTCTTGAAACTCCCCACTTCACAGAACCCTTCAGGTTAGCCAAGTGCTTCAGCATTGTAGAGCAGCCAGGAGAACAGAACCGTGGGAGAGCAGGTAAGAGCCTGTGCAGTCCGTCTCTATCTGTATGGCTTCATCTGTGTGTGCGGGGCAGGGGGATGGGGACACTGTCTCTTTATGTCTCAGGATGAAGAACAGCAAGAGGAAAGCTGAGACTCAGGGGAGGAGAGGGCCGGCCCGGTACAGGTTAGAAAGGCTAAAGAACCGTTTTGGGTGGCACTGGGTTTGTGGTTTCCATTGTGATTCTAAAAGATCATGGCCCTTCTGCCATCTGTATCAGGAATGAGGGAAGAGTGGATAGATCCACCTGCAGGAGAGAGACAGCGCCCAAGACTATGAAGGCAGAGTTGGGCCACTAGGCCAGTGAGGCAGTGTGAAATGCTCCAAGCACAGCCCTCTGCCTCAGGGCTGGAGCTCCCTAGGGCTGTGCACCAGCAGTGGACATCACAGACCATGTCTTGCACATGGACCCAAATAAAACTAAGCAGGTGGAATCAACAAATGCGCAGGAATGAAGGTGACAGGAGGGTGGGAAGCCCAGTGACAACAATCGTAGATCGAAGATTTCGTTCAGTAAGGAATAAAAAAATCACAGAAAGAGCATGGGAGTGTGGCCTTTCTAGGGTTAAAGATCCTTAAGCTTTAGAGAGAATGTATAAAAGAAATTTTCTTTCTGAAATAATTTATGGAAATGCCGTGCTCCCTTTGAAGGCTCCATGTCACCGTGTGGCACTGCGCAATGTTCTCTTTCTTCACCTGTCAGGCAAAGACCACCTCGAAGAGTCTCACTGCTGATTACTAGTTAATTGTCATTAATAAGTGACAACTGACATTATGGGGGCTTAATGCAGAGAGAACAGAAAAGAGCCACAGATATTCTAATGAGCTGACTCCTACGTGCCCTCTTTTGTTGTCGAAAATGAGGAGCTGTCGTCATTGTTCAGGAGATGGGCTTCAATTGCTCTGGAAAATATTCTCTTTTAATTTCTTTATGCATAGATAATTCCTGGGACTCTGTACTTCTCTCTCTCCCACCCCCCTCTCCTTTGAGCATGCACACACACACACACACGCACGCACGCGCACACACACACACACACACTTCCTCACTGTCTCCTATGAGCATGCTAAAAGCTCCCAACTTAGGAAGAATCATAACTTATTCCTAGACAAGGAAGTAGTGCACTCGTCAAAGCTTGTATTTACAGAGTAGATAGAAAAGGAAGGCCGTTGAGTGTCATAGTTTTAGTTGCCTTGGATGGGAACAGAGGTGGAGAGGTTCAGCACTGAGGAACGAAGGGTGGGAGGCAGGAAAAAGGGAGGAATTGATGTAACGAGAAAAGATCCACCAGTCACAGGCGGGAAGCTGAAAGTGATGATCAAGAACATATGAACACATGTCACAGCCAATCTGCCCAAGAGAAACGTTGCTCTTCCCAGCCCTCAGAGCTTTAAAACAATTACAACAACAAAAAATCCCCAAAGAATCTTCCAGAAGAGAAGCCAGGAATGAGGGGAAATGATTCAATAGATATTAAACTTTGAGCTGCATCCATTGCCATTTGTTTTTGGTAAACTTTACCCAAACAGAATTTGCATATTAAAGATTCTTGCTCATCAGGACAAGTGAGCACAGACTCTGAGTTCCTTCTTGTGCGTGTGTGTTATGTGTGCATACACAGAAACAATGCTGTATTCAAATATTAGAGTAGAAAACAAAGCCAAAAACATACAGCAACCTCTCCCCTTTACCTGTCTTCCTCCTTTCCCTGCCCAGTGCCTGGTAACCATCATTCTACTCTCTGCTTCTATGAGTCTAACTTTTAAAAAATTCCACATATCAGTGAGATCATGCAATACTTACCTCTCTGTGGCTGGCTTAATTCACTTGGCATAATGTCCTCTAGGTTCATCCCTGTTGTTACAAATGGCAGAATATCCTGCTTCTTGAAGGCTGAATAGTATTTCATTGTGTACATATACCACATTAAAAAATAGGTGATGGAGATGTTAATTAGACTGATTTGGTCATTCCAGAACATATACACGTAATGAAACATCACATTGTACCCTGAAAATATATACAATTATCTGTCAGCTAAAAATAAAATGAAATTGAAGAAAGGAAAACATACAGCAAATACTTTCGGTGTCTGCTCAAGCCACTTAACAGAATGCTGTGTCTGTCTGTAAGGAAAGGGCAGCTGTCAGGGTGCATGTTCTCTCACTATCCGCTCAATACCGAAGATTTCCAAATAGGACCATGGCAGAATATCCTCGGAGTAAGCGCGGGCTGAAGCTAACAGGAACAAGATGTGTTGTTTTTCAAGTGCCAACACCTCCTAACAACAATTTTTCGTGCTATCAGATCATTTCACACCGTGCCATTCCACCTTCTCTCAAGTCTTATCACACAAATGCAGTTTCAAGCTTGATATTTGATGGCTGCACTGCTAAAGGGAGATATCCTGTCTTGTTCCTTAAAACACTGCTGTGGCAGTCATTTCTGTATGCAGTGGTAAACCCTGTGCCCACATTCATTTCTGTTCAGTGATAGGGTTTGGGAGAGGGGCAATACTTTGAATTGCAGTGAGCAGCTGGGTCTGGTCTCCTCCCACTTTGGAGTCAACCTCGACTTCCAGATGATGGTCCTAACAGCACAGAAAGAGAGGGTAAGAAATGACCATCCTGCCCTTCAAATCAGCTAATGGGCAACCGCATCACACTGTTGACACCTGGCGGGTCCTCAGCTAAAGGTGTTTAAGTTTCGAATGCGTGTGCTGGTGTTGAACCACATCGGGAGAATTGCACACTTGTGTTATTGAATTTTTGGACCTGAGTTTTCAAGCTTTACATTTAGATTGTGTTTGTTTTATTTGAAAATGCTGAGATTGGTCCCAGCTTGGTATCATTTGTAATGACACCAATATCCTTGCCTCAGTTTTGCACAGAAGTATGGAAAAGGGCACGGTGAGCTTGCACCAGTCACTAGATTGCCGCCCCCCAGTGGACGATGATCCATTGTTAAAGGACATGGTGAGCTTGCACCAGGTACTAGATAGCCACCCCGCAATGGACGGTGTTCCATCGTTAATCTGTACTGTTTTGGCATCACGCTATTGTGGAGAGAACCTGGAATTCAGAGGCTGAAGTCTGGACTATTGCATGAACCTCAGTTACTTTGTGAATCAAAATTATAAAAGCACATGGGATGTTCCTCCCTCCGTGCTCAATATGTGGAAGGGGCCTAATAAACTGTATTGTCATTAGACTTGCTTGATCAAGTACAAACACCCCTCATGAGACAGCTCTCCTCTCTCATCTCTTGTTCACAAAAATATCAAGAAAGGCATTTTCAAATGTCTCTTTTAAGTTGATAAATCAGTAAATGCACTGGTGGATACCTGAGATCAATCCTATGTTCGAGTTGGAAGAATAACATATTAGTTGCCTCATGGGGTTCAACTGTATTGGGGTGTCCTCCATTACCACCAATTTTCAGCTCCATGACAAGAAGAAAGTAAGGGTCTAGACAAGAGGAAAGTAAGCTGTGAAAGATTTGGATTGACCGTCCAAGGTAGAAACAAGTAGGTATCTGGCTGGAATCCAGAATTGCTATGTCCTTCACCCACTCACAGCACAGATTTCCAAAAGAGATGTGCAGAGAGGTTACTTGGTCAATGAACAGTTTTTCTTACCATCATGGGCCTCACTGGGCTGGCCAAAGCAGTTAGATTAGAGTGTACAAGGGTCAAGAGGATTCATTTGGCCTTGAGGAGACAGGTGGAAACCCTGCATCCTTCGCCAGGAGCCCCAACAGATTCCTGCTTAGGCCCTGGGACAGGTACTCCTCAGAGAACCAGAAGCGAGGGGTTCTTTCCTCTGTTCACCAAAAGTCTCACTGAAACCATTATTATGTGTGGCCCCGACCCGAATCCTAGTTCCTCTCCTTGGGTTGGGATGAGGGTGTGGAGAGCAAGTCCATGGCTCCCTCTTGAGTTTAGAAGGCAGATCCAACAGGTGAATCCAACAGGTGGCAGACCCAGCAGTCTTCAGTCTTCATTCTGCCATGTTGAAATGAAAAGGATTTCAGTGAGCCCCCTGATCTGGATAATCAAGGAAACATCAGGTCATATTCTGGGACTGTTGTGATTGTTTTGTGTTTGGTATTTTGGCGATGTTCAGTTCATGTTCTAGACTGTGTATCCTCTAGTTATTCAATTTGGTGTCTACTTTTGGACTAAATGTCTACTTCACCCTGCCTTCATCATCACTAGCTATGTCCACTTCCATATTTTCAGCTGTTTGAGTCTTTGCTTGTCTTAGTTTAAATCTTGACTTAGTTCACCCTTCTTTCTTTTAGCTCCACCAACCTCAGTCAACGAGATTGGTTAGTGAACACAGGCTCACAAAATAAGGGTCCCCCACGTGACAGGTGGTGGGCTAGGAGCCCAATATCACTTATGGTGATGATGACAGACATCATCTGTCTCTGCCCTCCTGCAGCTTTCAGTGAACTCATTGTTTGTGTTCAATTTCCAGGTACCTAGAAGCAAACGTAGTTTTCCTCCTATAATCTCATCCATGCATGTGTTCATTCATTGAACCAACATTTGCTGCTAGATGTTTGGTATTTTCATAAATATTAGAAAACAACATGAAGACTACAGTTGCAGGTTAAATTTTGCAAACTGGCTAAGCATAGAGTCATGGGGGCTGTAGTGGGGATCACAAAAGGGCCCAGGACACCAGGAGCTTTCGAGCTCTAGGAAAGGTTTCCTAAGGGAGATGATTTGCACATATTTTGGTTACAATTCTTTTCATTAAAATGAGTCTAGATTGAATTCATTGCAAAATCAGCTTTAATATCAACATTTCGTGAAATGAGCTTCGTACTCCAAATGACACTCCTCTCACTTCCAGGGATGGGTGCTGCGAGCTGCTGCAGGCTGGATAGTGTCACCTCAGTGGCATTGGTGTGAGCTTGAACTGCACAGCATTTCTTTGCTCATAGACTCCCTCACCCTTTTCTATTGCTTCTTGATTTTTCTTGATGACTTTACATATTTGTTTTCCATTGCTAAGTAACAAATTAATCCCAAACTTACTCCAGTAAACGGTGACCTGTTAATCTCAGGTTCTGTGGTTAGGAAGTCTGGGTTCTCTGTTTAGGGACTCGCCAGGCTGAAGTCAAGGCAACGGCCCTTGCTGTGATCTTTCCAGGGGCTCAGGGTGCTCCCTTCCAAGCTCTGGGGTTGGCTGAAGCCGATTGCTTGTGTGGTAGAATTGACACCCTCAAAAACAAGAGGCTGCCCCCCTTGTTTTTGCTGCCTGCCCTGGGGCCCCTCCACCACACGACAGTTTGCCTCTTCAAGGTCAGCAGGAGAACACCTCTTTGGCTTCCAGTCTCTTTCAAGGGCTCACCTGATTACGTTGGGCCTATGAATTATGGTTTCCTTTGATGAACTCAAAGCCTGTTGTTGGAGGCCTTGATCACACTTGTAATATCCCTTCATCTTGGCCAAGTAAGGTAACCAGATCACTACTATGCTGCTGATTCTCTGGCAGTTAGCACAAGGCCAAAACCAAAATGAACTTGTTTAGTGTTGGTTGTTTCATAGATGATGGTTTCAGGGGGAACCCTGGACAGTGGGTGCCCTTGCTGAACCTGCACACCCACTTTGCTCTGTCTGCCCGTGATAAGCTCTTCACACGTGAGCTGACCCTTAGCCAGGCGGGGTGACGTCACAGGCACACCCACTTGGTCATCTGTTTTGGAATCTTATAAATACCTCGAGCAGCTCTCCCAGCAGGCTGTGTCTCTCCTTCTCAGCTGACTGAGAGGTCCTGATGGAGGGGAGATGCTTCTCTATCCCTGGGCCATGTGGAGGGCTCGGCCCAAATGTGCTCAGCACACATCTGTGCCTCCATCAGGACAGAAGGCAGCTTTGGTGACACTTAAGAGTGCTAATCTTGGAGCCAGGTCAATCCTGTGCTGAATCCAACTTACCTGTGTGATTAGACACATGACCTGGCCATTCTGTAACCTCTTTGAGACTCAGTTTCCTCATCTGAAATTTGAGGCTGACCAATAGCATGTCCTCCCTCAAGGAGCTGATGTGAGGATTAAATGAGATAATCTACATAAAGTGCTTCGTGTAGGCTCTGGCCCAGGGTACGTGCTCAATAGGTGGGAGCTGTGCGTATTTGCAGAAATAAAGCTGACCTGTGTTAGCATCATTGATAATTTGTAGATACAAGTATTACATCTTAAAGTTTAGTTATTAAATGGTGAGAAGTGGCACAGGTCAGGTCAGGGAGCAAAAAAGAGAGCTGCACATGGGCTGTATTTAAGGCTTGAAAATCAGAATCAGGAAAGAAGTCACTTAACAGTGTCACTTCCACAGCTGAGAGGACGGAACTTCCATGTGAGAAAGGACCCATGGACCACAATGATTTGAAGATGAGGGGAGGGTAGCACATTTTTAAAATAGGTCCCAGCAACACAGTAAATCAACTCATATTTGTCCAAAAATATTAATATTATGCAATTCTTTTTCTTTCTTTTTTTTTTTTTTGAGATGGAGTCTCACCCTGTTGCCCAGGCTGGAGTGCAATGGCGTGATCTCAGCTCGCTGCACCCTCTACCTCCCAGGTTCAAGCGATTCTCTTGCCTCAGCCTCCCCAGTAACTGGGATTACAGGTGTGCACCACCATGCCTGGCTAATTTTTGTGTTTTTAGTAGAGACAGGGTTTCGTCATGTTGGACAGGCTGGTCTCAAACTCCTGACCTGGGGTGATCCACCCACCTCGGCCTCCTCTGGGATTACAAGCATGAGTCACCGTGCCCACCCGATAATATCTTATAAAACTTACATATACATCTTTCATACTAGCAATTGTTTCATGGAGCATTTATAATTACAACGTAAGTACATTTTAGATAAATAAATGTAAGACGATCGTGAAATCGGATATCAGTTAAAACAAATTTGTTGAACGACATGATGAAGTTGTACCACAGGCATGTTCCCGTGGTGGCCTTGACAGTGTATGTGGGGCTAAATGGAACCTGCAGCTTAGATGCAAATGCCACCTTCGAGCTCATCACCCCAAATTCACCTGATACAAAGAGTGTACCTGAGCGAAGGTAAGCAAAGCCCCAGATACTGTCAAATATCCCGGAAATAGCACGGCAGAGGTGACCTGCAGGGACTGCGCTGCCGGCTTTCTCCAAGACAGACGGCTAACAGGCCCACACCAAAAGATGTGATTTGTTCCAGGTTGTCATTTCTGCCAGTGGAGAATGGAGAATGGGGAATAATAAGATTTTTTTTTTTTTTTTGTGGAGATGCTGACTTTTGTCAAGACATTTTAGAAAGCGTTCACTTGGAAAGAGATTGAGGTGGGAAACTGTGCAGGATGTAACCATTCCGCGTGCGGAGAGCGGCGGAGCAGGCGCTTCCTTTGCCTTCTTGCCATTCAGTGGCTGGTGTTTTGATTAGCCTGTGCTTTAGGCTATCATTAGCGTCTTTTGGGGAAAAGTATTCCATCCATAAATATGAAAATAAGCCCATAATTGACCCTTGGACTGAATTTGTTTCCATTGGATTTTGCCATTGAAAAGGCACCTATTTGGAGAGTACTATGAGTGGGGTAAGCTGGGTGCACCCCACGTTTGATAACAAAGACGGGCCCTTGCAGGGCAGTGCACCCAGGAAGGGAGGAGAGAGGGAGGGGAAGAGAGGGAAGAGCAGGTGTTTTTTTTTTTCCTTTCCAGCTGTAAGCACAATTAGGTATAACTCAGAAGTGGCCGCCAAGTGTGCGCCCTCAGTGCTCATTAATTGGACAGCTGTAGAAGAGCCGCTCGTAAGAGGCAATCGCCATGTCCTGCCCTGCGTCCTGAGGGTCGAGGGTAGACACACGTGGGGCAGGTGGGGAAGGTCCACGTGTCGGGGTCCATCAGAGATGAAAGATGCAAAGTAACCAAACAGGAAGTGCAGAGGGCCCATCGGCCTGCAGGCTTTCCTGAGACTCTGCAAATCCCAGGGGCCTTCCCTGTGGAACAGAGACCTGCGCGCCGCTGTGTATGTGCCATTGATTCCGCAGCCTTCGGGGCCGGGCTCCATCCCAGCCGCTGCCTGGCCTGGCCTGGCCTGGGGCGCAGTCTCCAGTTTTTGTCTTGGCTTTTTTTTGCAGCCGCAGCTGTAGAGTTCGGCTGCACCAATGAAAGGGTCCCTGCCCCCATTTTTAATTTTGCTTTTTCAGGAATTCCCACCACTGACTGAAAAGAACATATGGCATTGCGATTGCATTAGGATCATTTGTGCATTTCGCCAGAATGGGATTCACAGTGAGGAAGGAGTGATCACTTCAAAGCCTGGAGGGCAGAAGGTTTGAGGCCCCGAGTTCTTACCCTTCCCAGAAACAGATCAACCACGGGCTCCGAATTGGCTGGGAAGCCACTTCGAGATGATGGAACCCTCGGAAATCTGACCTCCTGAGCGTGTTAGGGGCTCGTGCGTGCTGTCGCTCCTGAGATCATCTGGCTGTAAGTCACACCAATTGCCACCTCCAGTCCCCCCAAACATGCTTTTGCTTTGCCACTTCTCCTCTGCTACTCTAAGAAGTGCTGGGCATGACTTCTGCTTCATACCTCATGGCATGGATTTTCTTCCATGTTTTGTCAGCAAGGAAAACAAAAATACAGGAATGATGACTTCTTTAGGAGAGGAGCACCTTTCTGTTTTTCCTCCCAAAACCAACCCCCCTTTCTTTCTTCTCTTGGAATCTTCAGAACCATCTTTACATGCAACTGTTTTGTTCTGCTTCAAAAATGCTGCCCTAATAAACTCTTTAATTTGACTGCGTGCATCAGTTTAGCAGTGACTTCAACCCTCTGTGCTGTAAAATCTCCCGAGAGCCACTTCTGAAACTGGAATCCCTCTGACCACTGCCCACGTGCAGAAATAAACAGACCCTGCTCAGTGTCTTTGAGAAACACTGGGCTAAACACGGCTAAATGGAGTTCTTTATGACAAGATTCAATACACATCGTGACTTTCCAAGATGGACGTGGTCTATAGCGTTGCACAACATTTCTGTTTATTTATTCTGTGATAAAATACACATAACATAAAATGGATCGTTGAACAATTTTTAAGTATGCAGTTCGGTAGTGTTAAGCACATTCACACTATCACCACCACATAGAATTTTTCATCTTCCCAAACACAAACTCTCAGCTCATTAAACAAGACGTCCTCATTTGTCCCACCCCCAGCTCCTGGCAACCACCATTCTACTTTCTGTCTCTATGAACGTAACAACCCTAGGGACCTAATGTAATGAAATCCTATAGTATTTGTCTTTTTGTGACTGGCGTATTTCACTTAGCGTGATGCCTTCAGGGTTCATCTGTGCTGTTGTGTGTGTCAGAATTCCTTTCCTTTTTAAGGCTGAATAATATTCCATTGTGTGCACGCACCACCTTTGTTTATCCATTAATCCACTGATGGATTGTTTCCACCTTTGGTTATTGTGAATAATTCATGCTGCTGTGAACATTGATATGCAAGTATCTGTGTGATCCTTTCTTTTAACTCTTTTTGGAATATACTTAGAAGTGGAATTGCTAGATTATATGGCCATTCTATGTTTAACTTTCTGAGGACCCATCAAACTGTTTTCCACAGTGGTTGCACCATTTTGTATTCCCGTAAGCAAGGATCCCAATGTCGTCACATCCTCGTAAATACTTGTTATTTTCCATTACTTTTGATAACAGCCATCCTAATGGGTGTGAAGTGGTGTCTCATTGTGGTTTTGATTTGCATTTCTTTTATGACTGGTGATGTTGAGAGTCTTTTCATGTTTATTGCCCATTTGTATATCTTCTTTAAAGAAAGCCTATTCATATTCTTTGCCCATTTTTGAATTGAGTTGTTTTCTGCTGTTGTTACAGACTGGGTAATATAGTCTGTATGTTAATTCCTTATCAGATATAATTTGCAAATATTTTCTCCCATTCTGTGGATTGCTTTTTCACTCACTTGATAGTGTTCATTGATGCACAAAAGCTTTTAATTTTGATGAAGTCAAATTTATCTAGTTTTTCTTTTGTTACCTGTGCATTTGGCATAATATCAGAAAAATCGTTGCTAAACCCAATGCCATAAAACTTTTCCTGTATGAATGATCCTAAGAGTTTTCAGTTTAGTTCTTATGTTCAGTTTTGTGATTCAAGTAAATTTTTATATATGGTGTGAGATAAGGGTTCAATTTATTAATTTGCATGTGAGTATCTACTGGTCCCAGTGCCATTAGTTGAAGAGACTGTCCTTTCCTCATTGGATGGTCTTGGCACCTTTGTCAAAAATGATTTGGTGGCTAGGCATGGTGGCTCACACTGGTAATCCAACACTTTGGGAGGCTGAGGCAGGCAGATCACCTGAAGTCATGAGCTTGAGACCAGCCTGGCCAATATGGGGAAACCCCATCTCTACTAAAAATGCAGGAATTAGCTGGGCGTGGTGGTGTGCGTGTAATCCCAGCTACTCAGGAGGCTGAGGCAGGAAAATGGCTTGAACCCAGGAGGTGGAGATTGCAGAGAGCTGAGATCACGCCACTGCACTCTATCTGGGTGACAGAGCAAGACTCCATCTCAAAAAAAAAAAAAAAATTATTTGGCCACATATATGGGGGTTTCTCTTTGGGCTCTCTACTAAATTCCATTGGCCCACAGATGTGTCCTTATGCCAGTACTACACCATTCTGATGACTGTAGCTCTGTCATAAGCTTTGAAATCCGGAAGTGAGAGTCCCCCAACTTTGTTCTTCTTCTTTCAAGATGGTTTTTGGCTATCCCCCAATTTTTTTAAAATATCAAACACTTCTTTTTTTTTCCTAGACTTGTTAACATTTCTTAGATAAATAATTCATAGAACCACAGTTCAGGCAACTTACTTCAAAAGTAGGTTTTTGTCAGTTTAGGTAAAATTTGTCTTTCTAACATTCTTAAGGAAGCTGTTCACCTGTTTTAGTTCAAGTTTGACATAAGAAAGTGATGGTCCAGACTGGTAAAAAAAAAAAAAAAAAAAAGTAGATAAGTTGAATTTTATTCTTGTCCCTGAAACCTCACTGCCATTAAAGAAGCTAGCCTTCTTGCCATCTTTTGGGTCCAGTGATGTCAATTCTCCTTGCCTCACTTTCTCTCTTCCCCACTTGTGAGCCCGGATGGCAGCTCAGGATGTTGTGACAATTAATGAAATGGAATCTGCAAAGTGCTTTGAATACTTTGAAAGAGAAGTGACATGCACATTCAAGGAAAAGAACTAGCACAACTCCTGAATCAGTGCAAACAGAAATGTTCCCAGATCATGTTATGGAATATTACAGGTGGTACATTCCCTTTTCTAGAAATCCTGAGATTATCTGAAATCTAGGGCAAGCACTGTAAGTTACATTATGAAATTTTGTTATGAAAAAATACTGTTTAAAGCAAATCAAACGTGAATTACTTCCACTGCAATTTAGACATTGAGCATTCCAGGACAATTTCAGGCTGCAGTGCTGAAGTATGGAGAAGTATCTGCCAGTTTTTAAGTCCACTTGGATACCCAGCTCTCTTCTTAATATTGTATTAGTCTGTTTTCACACTACTAATAAGACGTACCTGAGACTGGGTAATTTATATAGGAAAAAGGTGTAACGGACTCACAGTTCCACATGGCTGGGGAGGCCTCACAATCATGGCGGAAGGCAAGGAGGAGCAAGTCATGCCTTACATGGATGGCAGTGGGCAAAGAAAGAGCTTGTGCAAGAAAACTCCTCCTTATAAAACCGTCAAGTCTCATGAGAATTATTCACAATCACAAAAACAGAACGGGATAGACCTGCCACCATGATTCAATTACCTCCCACCTGGGCCCTCTCACAACATGTGGAAATTCAAGATGAGATTTGGGAGGGAACACAGCCAAACCATATCAATATACATAATTTTTAAAAGGTAAATACTTCCAAAAGGCTTATTATGGGGGAAAAAGGCTGTCCCTCAATTACCCCTCCAGTTTCCTCATCCTAATGACAATTATTGTATTTCAAGGTCTAGATATTACATGACTTTCTACTATGGAGAGAAACATTGCCACCTTACACCTGTCTCTCTCTCCTCTCTCCACCTCATTTGTATGTCTCTTGCCAGTATTCTCCCAATTGAGCTACATGGTGCCTTTTTGGTTTGATCAATAGTCCACTGTTACACTGCCGAGACTTGAAAATACATTATTTAGAGCTGAACCATATAGTGTACTAGGATTGAATTTCACTTCTTGTGTGATTTTTTTATTTTCCTGGTGTGTGTGGTTTGATTTATATTTCTACATTCCTGTTACTGATTCAACTTGAAAGGATTTGGCAAAGTTAATTATTTGCATTTCCTTGATACATTTTCTGCACTTGGTTTCCGAGACGCCCGCACCTTGTCTTCCTTTGCTTTTCTTGGTGTCCTTGCTGGTTTCTCCTTTCTCCCTGCCACTCAGCCCCAAGGTGCTCTAAGCCCTGGTGCTGGGCCCTTTTCCCTCTTGTTCCACACCCCATTCCCTTGGTGCTCTCATTCTGTCTCTTGCTTTATATACTGTCCTTGTGCTAAAAATTCCCAGGTTTATGTCTCAGTGCAGACCTTGCTCCTGACTCCAGCCTCTCATGCCCCACTTCCTACATAGCACGCCCATGCAGATGGTTTCCCAGGGCTGCCCCAAAAGAGTACCACGAGCTGGTGGCTTCAACAACAGCAATGGACTCTCACCCAGTGCTGTAGGCCAGCAGTCCAAGATCAAGGTGTCTGCAGACCTGTGCTCCCTCTGCAGGATCTAGGGGGTATACTTCTGCCTTTCCAGCTTCTGGTGGCTCCTGGCAACACTTGGCCTTTCTTGATCTGCAGCTGTGTCCTCTGGCCTCTGCTTGTCTCCCCGTGGCATTCTCCCTGTATGTCCCTGCCACACATTTCCTCCTTTTACATCTACGGCAGGCCATATTGAATTTGGACCCACCCAGATGACCTATTCTCAATCTGATTACATCTGCCAAGACCCCCTATTTCCAAATGTGGTCGTATGCACAGGTATGGGGATTAGGACTTCATCATATCTTTGGGGAATATAATTCAACTCATAATAGCTACCTACTGGGTGTTTCAACCACAATTTGTCTAAAACTGAACATCTGATTGCTGCCACCCCACCACCACCACACATGCTACACCCACATTGAAAACATTGGTGGTGTCCTTGGAACCTCTCTTTATCTTCCAACCATGTCCAGTCAATAAAGAAAGCTGGTCGTGTCCACTGGCAGAATAGCCTAGAAGTCTTCTCCTCCCCTCTCCCACTCTCCCTGTTCCACCCTGTCCTCATCTGGTCCACTCCCAACATGGCAGTTAGATTGGTTCTTTACAAACCTAAATCAGACCACATCGGCTGCCAGTCCAAAGCCCTCACAACGGCTTACCAGGCCCATGTGATTTGGACCTTTGCCTTTTCTCCTGCTCCTCCACCTCCCACTTTGTCTTCTCAGCAATGCCAGCTTCCTTCAGTGTCTCGGGTTTGCCTGGTGTGGTCCAGCCTCGTGGCCTCTGCCCTCCTGCTGTCTGCACCAGCCTTCTCCAGGCACCAGCCCCACCAGCTGCCCTACCTGACGGTTCTGCCTGAAATGCCAACTCCCACACGCTGCCTCCAAACTCCACCCCTGGAAGTCCAATTACCTTTATTGCTTCATAAATAATTTTTACTGTTGGTCTGATTGATTCTGTAATCTGCATTCAAATAAAATCCATACATTGCAGTTGATTAATATGTCCCTTAAATATCATTTAATCTCTAAATTGTCTTCTCCCCCTGCACCTCTTTGTTTTCTTTGTGAGGTGTTTGATGAGGAAGCTGGGTAGTCTGTCCTAGAGTTCAGTGCAGTCTGGGCTTTGCTGATGGCACCCCCCTGGTGTCCTCTGACATGTGACCTTGTCCCCTGTAGTTCCTGTTGCTGGGTAGTTATATTTAGCATCTGGGGAAGATGGAAGCCTTTTTTTATGCCTATGGAAGTCAGTATTTAGTCTTTCTTCTTCCTTTTGCACATAAAATATGTACTTGCTTCTTCAACAGACTTTCAAGCAATTGTCCTTATTTCAGATCTATTCTCACCCCCACCTCCAGAGGTTGCAGGAGCTGCCAGCTTCTGAGCTTTGGTGGGAGGCTCTGGCCACACATCAGCCTGCTCTGGGCTGTTCCACGCTCCTGGCTCACTTCAGCACTTTTGGGTCTGCTAAGACGATTGCTGTTGTTCCATCTGCTTTATTGCTTCCCACATTTTGCTGCTGACATCTCTCCCCTTCTCCTTGTCCTCGTGGGTTTATGGTCCCCCCTCTTGTTTTTTCATTGCTCTCCTCTCACACTAGAGTGGTTTCAGTAGGGAGCCAATGTGAACATGTGGGCTTAATCCACCGTCTTTAGCAGGAAGCTGCTCCCTCCTTCCTTCTCCATCAGCATTTGGTGAGCAAATGCCTCTCAGCACTTCCTGGAAGCCACCAAGAGCAACTCCCGTACCTGTGCACGCAACGCCAGCCCTGCCACCTGCTGCTCAGGCCGTGACTCCCTCCCTTCCTTCCAGGAACTCATGCAGGCACCTGGGAGAAGCTGCCTTCAATGCTGCCTGCTTTGTTGAAGGAGAATTGCATTTTCTCTTTCGTGGCCACTGTCTTATCTCAGGTCCCTTTGCCCAAGTCTCTAGTTCTTTTTTTTTTCTTTCCAGCCAGTCATTTAATGTTTATGGACCTTTTCCTGGCAAATCTATAGATTCCCCCCCCGCCCCCGACTATCTATTCATCTCCCTAATTTTAACCCTGACCCTAAGCAGGGCACCTGCTGTGGTCCTTTCATTTACAGTTCTCTTGAGCATTACATTCATTTATTCATCTGCCATTCTCTATTCTAGAAGCCTCTAGTAGCCTTTGTGCTTAATCATTATATTGATGTTGATTTTGGAGACTGTGAAATATTTTATGATCTCAATGTGTCTCATCAAAGCAATTGTTTCATGCTCTTCAGGTGCAGAGTTTGGAGGTCTGGTAACAGGTGCTCCAACCAATCTGAAGTTCTTATTTCATATATGGTTAATTTCCATTAGAATTCATACTCTCAAAGCACTTATAGAATGTATTATTTACCTTGCTGGTAATTTGTATTCCTTCTACCTCAACTATGCAATCTTAGTACAACTACCCAAGCATTTGTCGTTGTAACATTTCTATAAGATTCTCCGCTGCATGTTCTTCTGAGATTTAGAAAGTAAACACACTGTCAGCTGGTGTCAGAAAACCTCACAGTCTCACTTGAAAAAGACAACTATGGAGTCCTTTTATCTACACTATAGTGTTATATAATAATTATAATATGAATCAGGTTATAGCTTGACCTTAGCTTTTCAGTACTTTTCCTCCCTTTCTTTTAAAAGATGGATTTAAAAAGTATCAGTGAGGAAATACTTACAGAAATATGACTTGAGAAATAGAAGTAGGTTTGCGTGTATCAATTTTTTTCTATTGTCAGAGATGGGGCAGTTAGAGATATTAGGGTACACACATATACACACACACACACACACACACACACACACACGATTTATTCTCAACAAGGGGCACTGAGTGAGCCGTTAACACACAATTTCTATTAACAATAATGATAATTGCACAAGTGAGTCTCCATTCATGCCACTGGAAATTTACCCCTTAGGGTCCACATAAATTTGAGCTGTTGACCATGTGAAATGTTATTTTATGGGCAATAAGGGCACTGAGAAGCAGCTACATGTTTTCCTAAACCTGGCCACCTACCAGTATATGTCTGCATAATTCTTCCATTTTTCTTCCTGGAATCCAAATATAGTATACACCTTGCTGGTAAGATATAGGCAATCCTACATGTCTCCGTCTCCCTGCAATGATCATGGAACAGCTGCATCTTTTGTTGTGAAATCAGACAGTGGCCTCTAATTCCTCCTTTTTGGCGTTTTGATTAGAAATCTTCAAGCTAATGTAGATCAGTGAGTTCTATTTCTTTATTTCTGTACTGTAGGCAGTATTTTCAGAAGAGTGTTTGAAAATGAAGGCTCTCACCACAAACAGGTTCTTTTCTACCCACACTGAACCCCAACACACACACACACGTGTGCACACACACACACGCACACACACGTGCGCACACACATGCACACACGTGCGCACACACACGCACACACACGCACACACACACATGCACACACACACACGCTGGACAATTGCTGGGTAGAGTGTTAATCTTATGGAATTTTGTCCTTTCTTTGGCTTATGCAAACACAGAGTGCTCTACCCTATAGTTTCTGAAATATATATACACAATGGAATACTATTCACTCATAAAAAGAATGAATCCTCTCATTTCTAACATGTATGAGCTGGGAGGACATTACTGAAATTGGTCAGGTACAGAAAGACAGACAGTACATGATGTCACTCACATGTGGAGTCTAAAGAAGTCAGTTTCATAGAAGTAGAGAGCAGATCTCGAACATGGCGAAACTCCATCTCTACTAAAAATAAAAAAAAATTAGCCGGGCGTGGTGGCTTATGACAGTAGTCCCAGCTACTTGGGAGGCTGAGACACAAGAATTGCTTGAACCTGGGAGGCGGAGGTTGCAGTGAGCTAAGATCGTGCCACTGCACTCCAGCCTGGGTGACAAAGTGAGATTCCATCTCAAAAAAAATAATCAAGAAGTAGAGAGTAGAGTAATGGTCACCAAGGTCTGGGGAGGTGAGGAAGAACAGGGGGTTGGGAAGAGATTGGTCAAAGAGTACAAAGCTACAGTAGGGTGGCAGGAATAAGTTCTGTTGCTCAATTGTATAGTAGGATGACTATGGTGAATAATATTGTGTTATGTATTTCAAAATAGCTAGAGGAAAGGATTTTGAACATTCCCACCACAAAGAAATGATACATGTACAAGTGATGGATATATTAAGTACACATATTTGAGTTTTACACAATGTATACATGTATTGAAACACCATACTCTACTCCATAAATACATGTACAATAATGTGTTAATAAAAGCAAAATTTTAAAAAGACAAAAATATCTAAAAAATGAAAATATCAGCAAATAGGCAGCCGTCTCACTGTTTGCCAGCTCACTAAAGCATTACCTTCACGATGCCCCAAATTACCTACTGCTCAGGTCTAAATGTGTCTTCCAAAGGTCTTGTTTTGGAAACTTAATCCCTAATGAAACAGTGTTACAAAGTAGGGCCTAATGAGGGCTGTTTAGGTTGGATTCATGGATAAACGCCACTATAAAGAGGGCATGCAGGAGTAGGTTTCCTCTCTTTTGCTCTTCTGCCACAGGAGGGCACAGTGTCCCTCCCCTCTGGAGGATACAGCGTTCAAGGCACCATCTTGGAAGCAGGGGACAGCCCTCATCAGACAACCAAACCTGCTGGCACCTTGATCTTGGACCCCCCGCCGTCAGAGGGGTGAGAAATAAATTTCAGTTGATTTCAAATTATCTAGTCTTTGGTACTCTGTTATAGCAGCACCAAATGGAATAAGACATCTACACGATTCAGGGTGATTCAACCCAACGCCGAGGGCACCCAAGTGTAGCACTTCACTTTGGCTGTGAAGACTGACTCAGTGGATGATCAGTAATCAGCAGATACTATTATTAATTATTAGTGTTTTGGTATTTCTTCTGTTCTTGTAGGTATGTGTAATCAGTGTCTCCCACCCCACAGCTTGTGACATCCATGCAGGCAGGGGCCATGATTATTCACACACCGTGTGTCTGGCTCATGGTAGGCCCTGTGTGTGTGTTTTTGAGTGATGCAAGCATGGCCACTGTCACCTATATCACTGTGTTCTGAAAGCCCAGGACCAAAGGGCGAGTTGATATTGGCCCCACCTCCCACTTTCAACTGATTTCTTGGTGACATGAATTTTCACACATAAATAGAGTGTCGTTCTTTTGCCTGTCCCTGTGTCTGCAAGTCTTCAAGCAATAAGTGAGTGTCCAACATGCTCTTGGGCTTGAGATCCTCACCTTAAATAGAACGATCCCTCCCTCGCTCTCCCCTACAGCCTCTGTAGAGAGAGAGAAAGGCTGTGGACTTTTGTGCCTTCACTTAACTTTACCTAAAGACTTCAGGGCTTCAAGCTGAGTTTGGCTTAATTCTAGTTCAAGGGCTTTTATATTATGTGTTTGGTGTAATTTGAGTTTCAGATTCTATCTTTAAAAAAAGGAGGAAAGAAAGAAAAGTAATTGACTTCAGTTTTAACTTTCGCAAATTGATGCCCTTACCTTCTGATTTTTGTTTCAGTCCCACGTGATATTTTTGTTGTATTTGTCATAGTCGTGAGGAAATGAGATCTGGGGGTGAAGTTGGACATGCCACCATGCCACTCAGACCTGCAGAGGGTGGTGCTTGGAGACTGAGGCCTCCAGAATGTCCCTGCACACTAGCAGATGTCCTACTCTCTGATGATAACATTTCTTCCACCCTGCTCTGTGGCCTAGAAACAGGAGGTCTGGTCCTTGGAGTTCTTGAAATAAAATGAACCAACAAATTTAAGATGGAAGACAAGAGTGTGTTTCTCCTCACTGTTAGGGGTCAGGCTTTCCCTACATTCAGTGGAAAAAGGGCCTCCTCCCCTTCCTTCCCCTTCTCTTCTCTCTTGTGTCTGCCCAGCAAAGCCAGAGGAAGGCTCCAGGCCAGGGCCAGGGAGACACTGGGCATATTTGACAAGTTTACAAGCTTTTTAAGGCAGGGTTTTATGTGTTCCTTTTCAAAAGCTTTATTGAGGTATAAATGAAACACAAAAACATCTGCACATATTTAATGTGCTCGATGAGTCTGGACATATTCGAACCCTCATGACACCATCACCAGTCTAGGTAACCCACACACCGCCGGGTTCCCTGGAACTTTCCTTCCTCTTTCTCCCTCTTTTTTTTTCCTGCTGGTAAGAACACTTAACATGAGATGAACCCTCTTCATGTATATTGAAGTACCTGACACCTGATTTTATTAGTCTCTCCTATGCCCTCAAGCAGACTTCGTTTTCTGAAATATGTTTTTGCAATAACTTTATTAATGTTAGTAGAGAATAGAAGATTCTTTAGGGTTTACGGAGGGAAATAAATCTTACAGCTCTCATCTTCCAGCTATTTGGTTACCCTGAGGAGGCAGCCCCTTAGCAATTTCTTGAGTCACCTAAAATAGGCTCCTAGCGATTCTTGTGACTTCCTTATTTCCTTAGCAGGCCAGAGATGCCTGCACCCGGCTGAGAACAGTTTTGGAGTAGGAGGCTAGTCCTCAGCAGTCCTGGTTTCTCATGAATGGACTGATAAGCAAGTCATACATCACCACGTCTACAGATAGCCTCCTGCATGCCCCGCGCTGTGCTCAGCCGCCGGGAAGCATGAACTCGTTTAATTCCCTAAAGAGCGCTGGGAGCCACGTAATACTGTACAGTTCACTACAGATGCGGACAAAGCAGAGGCTCTCAGTTATTCTGGCTGGGGGAGTGACTTCTCTGGGGTCTCACAGCCACGATGTGGCAGGGTCAGGTCACTTGTGATGTTGATTCCAGACCCACACTCCTGACCCCTGAGCATGGGATGTCCTGGGCTGGAAGCCTTGACATCTTGTTTCTCAATCTGTACGTTCTAGGTTCATATCCAAAACCTCTGAAAAAAAGTGTCCCCCAGCGGGCTGAATGTCTGATGTCACCTGCTCCCACGTGTCTGTGCCGATCCCGGACTGAGTGATTCCTTCCTAGCCGCCCTGTGTGTCATGTGACACGCCTAAGGAAGGAATGAGGCAGTAAGTGTGACTCTCTTTTCCACACACGAGGGAACCTCCTGGCCTGGAGTACAGGTCCCAGAGTTGGGTACAGTGTCCCAGGAGCTGCTGACAGATCTGTAGATGGGGCAGAATGTGGCCAGACATGGCAAGTTCATGAGCCACACTGGTCGGTCTGACAGCCATCTCCAGGGAAGGCCTTGAATCCCACACCGGAGAACAGACTAGCAATGGCCCGTCTCAAAACCCTGCGTAGATGTGGGGCAGTCAGGTTGAAACTAGAATTGAGGGCACGGAAGCCGCAGGAACAATGGCCTCCCCCCTGTGACACAGGGTGCTGTGGTCTCTGGAGTGGGGCCTTTAGCCGTGCAGGGGAGAGAATTAATGACCTCTACCCTGCCCTGGCCCCAAGTGCTTCCACCGTGAAGACAGTAGGAGCCACAGAGCAAATTGTATGGCAAACGCCAGCTGGTATCACCGGCGCCTGTGTGGACTGTGGCTTTGAAGTAATCCTTCTATTTTGACTGGAAAAATTTCATATTAATGTGACATCTTATATTCATGGTCTAGCTCTGTGCTGAGCTTTAAGACTTAATTGAATCTGAGGTCTCTGAAGAAATCGCCAATCGCAGAGTGTGAGCCCAATTACAGGGAAGTGATAGTTCCAGCGGCCGGCAGCTGAAGTGGAGTGAAAGTGTGGTCTGCCGCGTTCGGTGTGCATTTCACCCGGGGCGTGGCGTGACGATGGCGCGGGGCACCGATGTGCCTCTTCTGTGTCTGTGATGCCCTTGTCGATACACTCCAGTTGCCCTCTGACCTGTCCCATGCCTGTGTAAAGGGAATGGGAGAATTTCTTGTTATTTGGCTTAAGTTCAAACAAAATGCTCATATCTATTATTGGAACCGAGACCGATTCGGCTATATGACTCTCCGTGAGCGTGGAGACTTACTGGCTTGGTGTGAAGATAGCAGGTTTTTATGGATAATTTAAGTCCCACTCCCTGCCAGAACTCTCTACAAACAAGTCCAAGTGGTATCAGCTCCACAAATCAGCTACAGACTACGCTGCGTTCTTCGATGTGATATTCTATAAGTGGAACAGGGTCTTTTAGGGACTTTTCTGAAGTGCACCAAGTTAGTTCAGTATGAGGAACTGCAAGTCATTTTTCCAAGAGCCGGTAGGTGCTGCATCGGAGCCCGTTAGCGCTCAAGAGAGGCGCCACGTCTCCTCTAATTCTGCTGGAGTATTTCGTTTTTGAATTGGGTGTTGGACGGGTGCGTTATAAAGGTATTCATCCATCCATCAACTCATCCGTCCATTTAGCCATCCTTCCATTCATTATAATTAAATAATTGCATGGATATATGGGTAACAATCTGAGTGACAAATTCACCAAGGAGAGAGGCAAGCATTGCTGCCATGGGAACCAATAATAGGGAACTCTGTGAGGTTTCCCTGAGGAAGTGACAATGTAGCTGAGATTTTTTGGTTGAGAGGTAGATAACAAACCTCTTCCAATGTTTTCCTTTCTTCCCTGCCCCTCTTCGACTCCACACTTGTCTGAATGCCATCGAAGGGTGGCCATCGTCTGAGGCACTGTCCCCGACCCTCAGTGCCCTCCTAATAACAGCAAAGGCCTCATCCTGGGGCACTGGGGTCCTTCTGGCTCACCAGAGGGGCTGCACGCAGCTCTGCTGCAGGTTCAGGAGAGGAGAGGTGTGAACTCCAGGAGAGCCCTCTCTCACGCTGGGGACAGGGGTGGTGTGTGTGTGAGCCCATGTAAGTGCGTGTGTGCCTGGAGAGCGAGATACTGATTTGCTCCATGTGCCTTCACTTTTATGACAATGGCTACCATTTATTCCTTTACTTCCTGTTCTTTCTGTTTTGATGGAATTCTTTCCCATTACTTCACTTAGTTAATTCCTCCTCACCCTTTAAGCCTGAGTTTAGGCACCAAATGCCTCTAGAAGACTTGCGAGCGTGGTGAGAGACACAGCCCGGACGTCCAGCAGATCCTGTGCACCTGTCCAGGTCTCCTTAGGAGCAGGCGTGTTGGGTCTCCAGCACTGTCCGGGCTGGAGACTGCTTCAGGTGCACTGTGAACATTTATTCAACACATGAATGCATGATGTGAGTTTGGCATCAGGAATATGCTGGTCCATGCTCCCTCTGAAGCCTCTAGGGGAGGATCCCTCCCACCTCTTGCCGTTCCTGTGGCTTCCAGCAGTCCTCGGCCCTTTGGTTGCTGGACACATCACTCCGCCCCGCCTCTGTCTTCGCGTGGCGTTCTCCCTGTGTGTACGTGTCTCTGTGTCTTCTCTACTAATAAGGACACTGGTCATATTAGATGTAGGACCCACCCTCATCCAGTACGACCCCATCTTCATTAGGAATCTGCGGCAACCCCATTTCCAAATAAGGTCGCACTCTGCTGCACTGGGAGTTAGTTCTTCAAGATATCTTTTGAAGGACACAATTTGACCTCTAACCATGATTTCCCGTTATTTATTTTCCCTTGCTACAATGGCCAGGTCTGCCGGCCTGCGTCCCTGACTCAGGACAGTGTGAGCAGAGCCCCAAGTTGAGCATGTAGCCCGAACAAGGACAAAATCTTTAAAAAAGCTTTTAAGCCACTGAGGTTTTTTTTGATTATTTATTAACAGCACAATTTAGCCTGTCCTGACTGACAGACCCATGTAAATCTTAATACTGCACTCTGTATTTTGTTGTTGTTGTTTATAGCTTTGTATGATATCTATTAACTCACTGCATCAATTCTTTCTTCACCCAGCACGTTTCAGGTGCAGCTCGAGGTGGCCCTGTGATTAGATCTGGCCACTGGGATGTGAGAAGCAAAAATGTGAAATTTCTGGGTCACATCTTTGAAAAGAAACTGCTTATTCTTCCCCTTCCTCCCCATCAGATGGGCTGGAGGGGCAGCCAGGTGCACCCAACAGAGGGCAGCAGGCTGGGAATGACCAGGCAGGGAGGGGGAGGGTCCTGGCTGCAGGAGGACCTCGTGGAGAAAAAGCCCTTCTTGCCCTGCGTTGCCCACCAGCCCTAGAAGGGAGGAAAGAGTGGTTCTCTTGCTTTAGCCGTCACCATTGCACATCTCCTTAATACAGCAGCGTGGGTGGTGCTCAGGTGGGTGTGTACCCCCATGTGAAACGTGGGGACCGAGTGTGCTCCAACTTCCTGCTCTTGGTCGACTCACAGTGCCTGGCATTGCTGTTATTTATTTATTTATTTATTTATTTATTTATTTATTTATTCGAGAGGGAGTCTCGCTCTGTCACCCACACTGGAGTGCAGTGGCGCGATCTTGGCTCATTGCAACCTCCAACTCCTGGGTTCAAGCAATTCTCATGCTTCAGCCTCCCTAGCAGCTGGGATGACATGTGTCCGCCACCATGCCTGGCTAATTTTTGTATTTTTAGTAGAGATGGGGCTTTACCATATTGGTCAGGCTGGTCTCGAACTCCTGACCTCAGGTGATCCACCTTCCTTGGCCTCCCAAAGTGCTGCGATTACAGGTGTGAGTCACTGTGCTTGGCCTGCTATTACTATTTTTAGTTTTTCTTATGGTTGCCTTTGTGACTTTAAATAAAGAAATCACCCTTAATCCTCGATTTCTTGCTCCCTCAGCTCGACTCCCTCATTTGTAAGATGAGGATATTAACACTCCTACCTTTTCTTCCACATCCTGCTTTCTGTCAGCTGCAGTTTTACAAGGTTGTTAACATTTACATTATGTCCTACAACCACAAACAAATTTGTTCAGGTGCATTCCCAAAGTCTAAAACGAAAAGGCTGGTTTATGTGCTGTATAAATAGCGCTCAGCGAGGGCCAAGTCAAGTAGGTGGACGGCTTCCTGCTCTAAGCCCAATGAGACTCAGGTGAGTCCCAGATTCTTCAGTGGTGGCAGTGCCCGAAAACCAAGTTCATTCACCCCTCACACGATGTGTGAAGAGCCTATGGTGGACCTGCACTTTCTAGGGGCTGCATGCACAAACGTGAACAAATCAGTCCCCAGTGCTTGCCCTGGTGGAGTTTCCAGTCCATCCTGGAGAGACAGGAATTAACCGAGGTGCACAGGGCATTCAGGGGCATTCAGGGGACCAGGGAAGCCAACAAGGCTGCAGGCAGGCTGTGTGTGGGTGTCAAGGCCAGACAGGGTTGCAGAAGAACCTCGCTGAGAGGATGAGATTTGAGTAAAAACCGGGAGACAAGAGAACCCAAGCTGTGATGCCCTGGAGAGGAGCATTGCACAGAGAGGGCCAAAGAGTCCAGGGACAATGGTAGACTGAGGTGACCCCACAGAGCCCAGCGAGGACTGGGGCCTCAGAGCTGCAGGGTGGGCGCTGCAAGGCCACGGCCCTCTCCCCGCTGCAGAGGGAGGGTCGCGGCTAGGGGCACAGTGGCTCCCTGCAGAGCTGCAGTGTGACCCAGAGCAGCACTCCCTGCAGTGTGACCCAGGGCGTGGTTCAGAGCTCAGTGCTGGTTAGGAATGGAGGGGACAGAAAGGACATCATCCCCTGTCAAGTCTGAGGGCAGCTGGAAGAACCCAGCCGAGCCAGAGGGGAGGAGGCTTCCGGACAGGCGGACAGAGACAAGGCTAGGAGGGAGGCGGAGACCAGGTTTGCTGGTTTCCGAGAGAGGGTTCTGGTGGCCACAGTGGGAGACGGGCGGCCTGCCAAGCCTCCTGTGGTGGGAATTTGGGGCAGGGCCTTGAGGTGACTGCTGGGAACTGGGAGGGGCCTAGTCTGGCAGTGTGAGGAGGGTGGCCGCCTAGGGTCCCTGGTAAGGGTCCCCTGAGCGTACCCTCTGGGAGTGACCTGTAGTCTCCAGGGAGCCCTCCAAGGCTGTCGGTGCTGGGCTCATCCTCAGTCCAACTCCCAGACTCCCTTCTCCATGCATGAGGGCACAGTGGGGTCACTCACCTTGATGTGCTACCATCAAGGACACGTGAGCCGGGCACACACATTCACTGTGGCTTCTTTGGGAGGAGGACGGGGTGTGCCCCCAGGGCCTGCCCTGCACCCCTGGCCAGTGCAGCCTGACCTGGACGGGCTGGCGTTTGCTCCCAGAGCCCAGGGCCTGCCTTGCACCCACGGCTAGTCCAGCCTGACCCGGACTGGCTGGCATTTACTCCCAGCTGTATTTAGTCTGGTTTCTCCTTTTTCATCATACTGGTGTGATTTAATGAAATATGTTGTAAATGCATTATATATATGTAGAAAATAAGCATTGCTTCCACTAAATTTAGGTTTACTCCTTTGAAAGACTGATAATAGCAAGTTGCTAAAAAATGTATTGCTGCCAAACTAGGTGTGAGAAAACTGCTGACAAAATTATTAAATCTGGAAGAATCCCACGTGTCACCTCTTCCCACCCCGTCTTCCTTTTTATTCTGCTCTTCTGTGCTTTTATCCCTTTAGGGCCCCAGGAGGGCCAGGAGACCCCTGCCACGTGGCCTCGTCTGCCTTCCTGACCTGAAATCCCCCTCTCCTCCTGCCCTTGTTCTGAGCTCTGAGTGTTGGTCCTGAGGCTGTCCCAGCAGGATGGAGGTGATGGCGGGAAAAGGTGAAGAGAGCCGCCGTGGCATCAGTGGGCCTGGGTTCCCATGCCAGCCATGTCGGTTACATGGCAATCTCCCCAGCACTTCTGAACCTCAGGGAATTACCGGAAACATTGGTGTGACAATAATTCACCTTTCAGGGTGGGAGAGAGGACAATAGTAGTGTTAGTCGGGAAAGCTGTGGCTTTGGAGACTGACTCTCCTTTGAATCCTGGAGCTTCCTCCTTTTGGCTGTGTGACTTTGACAAGACACTCACCCAGTGCGTTTTCATTTCCTCAAGAGCAAAATATTTGAGACATCGTGTGCATGAAGCACTTTGCACTGTGCGTGACATACGTAAGAGCTGATGGTAGCGGTGTGGCCATATTTACACATGGAAGAAAGGCCGCAAAGAAAATTCCAGACACTGTGGTGGTGTTACGGTAAGTTTTCACTTAATTTCTTTAACAATGAGGCACACCATAAATGTATACAATTTTTATTTGTCAATTAAAAAAAAGATGTGAATAAAATTTTCCCCAAATTTATCTAATGAGTAAATGAATATATATATATATGTATATATAAAACATTACTTTGAAACACCAGGAAAAACGTTATAAAATAACAACAACAACCAGCTGTGCCTGCACATCCATCCCACAAAGCTTACCTGAACCCTCCCTTTCCTCTAAAACCTTTGCTTATTATTAATGAAGTCATAAAGTGGTGACGTATGTAGGAATTTACTTTTCTTCCAACCTAAAAAGTGATTAAGTTAGGCACATTTGTAAGCTGCAAAATATTAGATTGAAAATTCAATAGAATGTTTACGATACTTAAGTGGCCACGCTGCGTTAGAAAGAAGTTTGGCAAGAAGACATTTCTGTGCATAAAAAGGCTTCCAGATACCTCATACTGGCCGAATCGACTTTCCCTGGATGGGATCGCGATTCAGATCTGCCAGAAACACCAGCAGACTGTAGAGCTATTCACTTTGTAAATGGGAAGTTCGTTCTGTCTAAAATTATGCAAAATACATTAGAAGGTAATTGCAAGACATTTAGGATTTGAGAAACTTGCTTTGATGACTTTTAATGGCAAAATATACTATCTTCCATTGGGCATGAGTTTATTTTGTTAGTAATGCTAATTGTTCAAACAGCCTTAAATGGCTTAAAAAACCTGGCAAACACTTGTCTAATACCTCGAAGCAGATGGACAAATTTCTAATTAAATCTAAATTTATTCTTGATCTCTAACTTCCTTCAGTAAAAGACAAGGATCTTAGTGCACTTTGACTTTGTCATGAACCCCTGCCCCTGAGCCTCCCCTTCTTGTTGCTTGGAGAACAGTACTTCCCAAACTCTCCAAGGGAGACGATCGACCTCATTACTTTTTACACATGTCCCAGTCGGATTGGGAATAGCACTGATTTAGACCTTCCGCTTCAGCGTTTTAAAAATCCACAAACTTCAGTCTTTTCATTAGTTTCTTCTGTTTAAAAATTTATTTAAAAATCAGCAGTTAGATTTATCAATGTTTTTTTTCTCTTTTACTGATTTCTTGGCTTGCATATTATACTATACTCTCCCCTTTCCTTCTGGGTTTGCTTTCCTTCCTGCTAAGCACATATTTTTGGTAGTTTTTTCTTCCCTCCAAGGGAGGGTTCTTAATTAGTAAATTCTCCATTTTCCTAAGTCTGGAAATTTCTTTATTCTACATTATCGAGTGATCATGTGTCTGGATACAGAATTGTAAATTGATAGTGTATTTTCTTTAACATTCTGATGATATTACTTCATCATGTGCTGGCATTTTTTATACTTGATTTGAAATCTGTGATCATTCTAATTGCATGTAATCTTTGTTTCTAGTAAGTGTAAGATTTTCTCTTTATTCTTGACATGTGGTCCAGGTGCTTTCCCCACTTCTTCCCACCCTTGCACATGTGATGCTCTCTACATAAGTGAGTTTTCAACAGCCCCTGTTTGTGACCGGGAGAGCTCAATTTCAGCTCCTGAAATGAGAATGGCTTCAACTCCTTGTACTGGTGGGTGCTTCGGACCTGTTACTGCATGGGAACCTGGACTCTTAATTGATTCTGAGTGTTTCTGGATAGAAAACCTTCTCTAGATACACTCATTTCCACGTGGCTTTTTTCCTTCTTGTTTAAGGAAATGGGGATACAGATGTGCACATTACACTTGAGCTTGGCTAAACTTTTCAAACGGATTTATATATGTTTTGGTGGCTGTTTTCATTTTGAGGCAGAGTAGACACCCTTTTCCTTCCACTAAGTAAACTAAAGTCCCTAGTCATTATATAGGAAACAAATATAAGGAGACTCTGAATAATAAGAGAGAAGGAAGTAGATGCCCAGAGATGTTAGGACCTGAGGAATGACACAATGGTACATTCTGTGGGTTTTCTTTTTGCCTCATATATACTAGACATGGAGCTGAAAAAGCTGACAACCCAGAAATGCCAGTTGGCACAGACAGAAAGCCCTTTTGCTATAGGGCCAGGAGAAGAGCAACAGAACAAAACAGAAAACTTTACAATAACTTATCTTCTCTAGCAAAAGATGACAAAATAGATACAAAATACATAAACCTACAAATTCCAGAAGCTGCATGAACCTCAAGCAGAATAAACCCAAGTAAATTTACACCAAGATATAGCATTATCAAATTTCTAAAAACTAAAGATTAAAAAAAATGAAAGCAACAATAAAAAAGTGGACCTTACCTAGAGGAAAGAAATAATTTTGATGACTTTGGATTTTTTTTTATGAGAACCCATGGAATGTTTTTCAAGTGCTGAAAGAAAAGAACTGTCAACCCAGAATCATATATTCAGTTAAAATATTCTTCAGAAATAAAGAGGAAATCTAAACAGTGTCAGATGAATGAAAACTAAAATAATTTGTCTCCAGCAGACCTACTCAAAAAGAACGGCTAAAGGAGTTCTCTTAAGAGAAAGGAAATGATAAAGGGGAATCTTGGACCATCATAAAACAAAGAAGAGCAAGGTAAGCAAAAATATGGGTAAATATAATAGAATTTGTTTCTCCTCTTGACTTT
This sequence comes from Mandrillus leucophaeus, assembly GCF_000951045.1. Classification (NCBI taxonomy): domain Eukaryota; kingdom Metazoa; phylum Chordata; class Mammalia; order Primates; family Cercopithecidae; genus Mandrillus; species Mandrillus leucophaeus. The sequence goes on along the minus strand of NW_012101587.1, from coordinate 5,008,950 downwards.
TCTAAATCGTGTTTAATGGTTGAAACAAAAATCAAATCACTATCTGATAAAGTTCTAAATATAAGAAAAGGATATACTAAAGATAATTATAATCAGGGGAAAGTAAGGAATGTAAAAGGAGGTAAGGTTTTTATATTTCATTTAAATTAGTAAAATGATGAAACCAATAAACAGTATTACACTGTCTATTGTAAGAAAGATTACAGATAAATTAAAATCAAATTCTAAAAAATGTTCCAGTAATCCACAGGAAGGCATGAAAAAGAACACAGAGAAACAAAAAGAACAACAAGAACAAGCAGGAAAAAAAAAGTCAGACATGAGACCTAACATATCAATGATTACATTAAATGTAAATTGCCTAAATACATCAATTAAAAGACAGAGATTGGTGGAACAAATTAGAAAGTATGACATAACTATAAGCTTTCAACAGGAAACTTACTTTAAATATAACAATATAGCACAATTGAAAGGATAGAAAAAGACACGTCATGCAAATGTTAATCAAAGAAAAGGAGTAGTGGCTGTATCGTATGATAAGAAAAGTGTCAAATCAATAATATAAGCTCCCACCTTAAAAATCTAGAAAAAGGGTGAAATAAGTGCAAAGCAAGCAGAAGGAAGGAAATAAGAGCAGAAGTCAATAAAATTGAAAACAGAAAAATAATAGAGAAAAATCAAAGAAACAAAAAGCTGTTTTTTTGAACAGACCAATCAAATTGACAAACCTCTAGCAAGGCTGGCAAAGAAAAAAAAAAAAAGAGAAAAACAAAAGTTACTGATACTGAGAATGAAAATAGGGCCTTACAAACCTCACTGGCATTTAAAAATGATAAAATAATTCTGGAAACAATTATATGTCCATAAATTTGGCAACTTAGATTAAATGAACTAATTCTTTGAAAAACATAAAATGTCACAACACATCTAATATAAAAATGAATACAAGGAATAGCTCTATATCTATTAAGGAAATTTAATTCATAGTTTAAAATTTGTCATAAATTAAATCAACAAGCCCAGATGGTTTCACTGGAGATTTCCACTCAATGCTTAGAGAATTATTGTCACATTTACACAATCTATTCTAGAAAATAAAAGAGGAGGGAAACATTTTCTAATGCTTTATGAAGTGAGTATTACTTTGATGCCAACAGTAGACAGTACAAAAAAAGAAAACTATAAGTCAGTGTCCTTCATGAATATAGGTGCAAGAATTCTTTACACAAAAATTAGCAAATAAAATTCAGCAATGTATGGAAAATTATACACCCTGACCAAATAGGGTTTATTTCAGGGATATAAGCTGGCTCAATATTCAAAAATCAATTAATGTAATTAATTATTTTAACAGGCTAAAGAAATCACGTACTCATGTCAATCAATACAGAAAAATCACTTAACAAAATTCAACATCCATTCATGTTAAAAACAAACCTTAGAGAAACATAAATAGATGGCAACTTTTCAACTTGATAAAGGGCATCTGCACAAATCCTCCAGCTAACATTATATTTAGTAGTGAAATACTGAATGCTTTTTCCCTAAGATTGGAAAAAAAGCAAAGATGTCTGTTCTTATTACTCTTATTCAACATTATGCTGGAAATTTGAGTCAGTGTAATAAGGCAAGAAAATAAAATAAAAGGCATATAGATCAGGATGAGAATGGTACAATTCTCCCTATTAGATAACATGGTGGTCTGTATAGACAATCCCAAGGAATCTTTCAAAAAACTCCTAGAACTAATAAACAAGTTAAGCAAGGTGACAACATACAAGGTAAATATATAAAAACTTCTATATACTGGCAATGAACACATTGAAACTGACATTAAAAATACAACAAGTACCATTTCCAACCACCCCTTAAAATGAAATATTTAAGTGTAAATCTAACAAAACATATATAGAATGCATATGCAAAATCCTGATGAAAGAATCAAAGAATATTTAAATAAATGAAGGGTCACACTGAGTTCATGAATCGAAAGATTCAGCATTTTGAAAATATCGTTTCTCCCTAAATATTAATAGACGTAAAGATTTAACACAATTACTTTCAAAATTCCAGCAAGGTTTTTTGTAGACATATACAAGATTATTGTAAAATTATATTGAAATACAAGGGAACTAAAATAGCTAAAATAATTTTCAAACAGGAGGTTAAAATGGGAGCAGTCTCTTGAATTTCAGACTTATTATGTAACTACAGTAATCAAGACCGCATGGCATTGGTAGAAGGCTAGCTGTGTAGATCAGTGCAAAAGAATAGATAATCCAGATATAGACCTCACACAAATACAAACAACTTACTTTTGAAAAAGGTGCAAAAGCAATTTAATGGAAGGAAGACAGCTTTTTTTATAACAAATGGTGCTGGAGTAATTTTACATTCCTGTGTCCAAAACAAAACAAAAAACCAACCCTGCAACCTAAACCTCATATCCTATACAAAAATTAATGCCAAATGGATACAAGATGGTAAAATGTAAAACTGTAAAAGTTTTAGAGAAAACATAAAGAAAATTTTCTAACCTAGGGCCATCTAAAGAGTCCTTAGATTCTAGACCAAAAGTACGAGCCACAAAATAAAAGTTTGATAAATTGGATTTCATAAAAATAAAAATCTTCTGCTCCATGATGGACCTTGGCAGGAGGATGACAAGACAATGTATAGAAATTGAGAATGTATTTGCAAACTACGTATCTGAAAATGATTAGTATCTAGAATATATAAGAAGTTTTCAAAATCTAACAGTAAAAGAGCAAACAATCCAATTAGAAAATTCACAAAAGATGTAGAGAGACGTTTCATCTCACAGGACATACAGATGGCAAACATCTTTTTATGTGCTTACATAAAAATATGTTCAATATCATTAGCCATTAGGGGAATGCAAATTAAAATCACAATGAGATATTATACATCTATCTGAATGGCTAAAATAAAAAATAATGACAACACCAAGGCCTGGTGAGAATGAGGAGAAACTGGGTCACTCAAACTTCTCTCGTGAAATGTAAAATGGTATAGCCATTTTGTGAAACAGTTTGACAGTTTCTTAAAAAACTAACCCTGCAACTACCATACGACCCAATAATTTCACTCCCAGGCACTTTTCCCAGATAAATAAAATCATATGCCCACGTAAAAATCTATGTATTACTGTATACAAGAGTTTTATTTTTTACTTATTTTTATTTTCATTTTTTTGAGACAGAGTTTCTCTCTCTCACCCAGGCTGGAGTACAGTGGTGTGATCTCAGGTCACTACAACCTCTGCTTCTAAGGTACAAGCAATACTCATGCCTCAGCCTCTGCAGTAGCAGGGACTACAGGTGCACGCCACTACGCCTAGCTAATTTTTGTATATATATATATTTTTAAGTAGAGATGAGGTTTCACCATGTTGGCCAGGCTGGCCTCAAACTCCTGACCTCAAGTGATTCACCTGCCTTGGCCTCCTAAAGTGCTGGGATTACAGGTGTGAATCACCGTGCCCAGCCAGCAGTTTATTTGTAATAGGCCTAAGCTAGAAACAACCTAGATGTCCTTCATCAGCGAATGGTTAGGCAAACTCTGGTATATCCATGCTGTGGAACTCTACTCCACTAATAGGAAGGAGTGGATTACCAATGTGTGTAATACCTTGGATGGATCTTCAGGGATTTATGCTGGGTGGAAAAGAGCACTTTTGTGTAACATCATTGAAATGCAAAATTACGGAAATAGAGAACAGATTAGTGGTTTGCAGGGGCCAAAGATGGAGTGGCAGCCAGAGGACGGATGAGAAGGAGAGAGGGCCGATCCTGTGGGGCCGGAGTGTTCAGTATCTTGCCTGTCTCTGGGTCAACATCCTGGGGTGGTGTTGTACTGTAGTTTTGAAAGATGTTGGAGGAACCGGGTCAAGGGTGAATGCGATCCCTTTGTATTACTTCTTACAACTGCAAGGGAATCTTAAAACAAAAAGTTTAAAGACATTTTATCTATACTGGGGGATTTAGAGCAGAATGAAGAGATCAAGGTGTGAATTTACAAGGTCACGTGACCAGAAGCAAACAAACATATTGGTAAAATATTATAGTAAATCAAATTATTGCCTTGAAAATGTGTATAACACAAGGACCAGCCTATCAGTGCCTGAAGGAAGATGCTTGACCTCTAAGTGAATTATTGCTAAATTATCTGCTCTTGGCTAAATGACGTCTATGAAACAATTGTGGAACAAAAGTCTAGAAATATTTGATTAACAATCACAGTCTTTCCTATATAACTTGTAAAAGTTGTGCGATAAAAGAAAGAAATAAAAAAAATGAGTAGAGCCATCAGAGACTTTTTCTTTAAAGAACCTAGGCTCTTTGACGGTGGGATTCCACTTTAGAGTTAGGCAAATGATGTGCTGACTTCTCTCAATAAATGTTTTTTCCACTGGACAGTGCCTTTCAGGTTGGCCTACTCACCATCTCCAGGCGTCTCCCTGTGAAACTCAGCACACCAACAAAATCTCCCTTCTTTCTTCTCCTCTTTCTATTTTTAATGCAAAGAATATTATATTTTATAACGAATCCAAGAAGGCTGTAAAATAGATTTAAATCTGTTTCATGTTAATTCCAATGCTTAGCATGGCTTCTCCTCAGCTAAATTTCCTATTACAACCAGAATTTAAATATTCTAATCAATTTGTTGTAGAAACTCCTATGGCTCCCTGGGCTATTTGCAGGAAAACCCTCTTCAGTTTTTCCTTTGATTTCTCCTCCGCCTCCTGGTTTTTCCCCTTCTACTTCTTTATCTTCCTCTTTCTATCCTTCTCACCCTCTTTCCCTTCCCTTCTCTTCCTCCTCTTCCTCCTCCTCTCTCTTTTTTTCTGTAGATGGAGATTTCATTGTGCTCAGGGTGGCTGATTGAATTTTACCTGAGCTAAATTATAGCTGCACATTCTAGTAATTGCAGGGGCCACACAGAGAAACAAAGCGTTGACTGCCGTTGTACTGGGATTTCCCAGATGTATAATTTCAAATTGATATGGAAAAAAGCCTTGCGATGCATTAATAATAGCATAAAATGTAACTCGGTTGGCCAAGGGTGAGCGGAGGCTTTATTTTCTTAGCTACAAAACAAGCTATAGACCTCAGGTGACTAGCATTTATTGTTAGAACGGGTTTTCTATTGCATACCTTCTGAAACACAAAATATGAAAAGATTTATACCAAATCCTGCGCTCATTCACGGTGCCCTGCACTGCGTACCCAGACAGCATATGTGAAATGTAAACGCACTGGGTTGTGGTTATTTTTTCCCTTTTTACTCAGTAGTTAAAAAAGTGGAGTTTTTTCTGTAATTCAAAAGCACCCATCCACATCTCGAGAAAGGAACGGTCACCCAGGCTATTTCTTCTATACAGTGTCATTATTCTCTACCTAGCACCTGACAAATACTCTTGCAACATCAAGAAAAAAAAAAAAAAAAAGGAAAGGTAAGAAGAAAAAAAGAAATCAGAGGGAAGTTATATAGTTTCCTTAATATCTGACAGCCCTGGGCCACGAAAGCTTTCTTTATTTTCAAACATTGGCACATGTGTGTGCTGGGCCTTGTACGTACAGGACAAAGAGAAGGGAAGTGTGTGTTTCTAAATCAAGCGCAAGTTACAGGAATGAAGAAATTTTGCACAATTATGTACTAGATCCAGACTCAAAGGGTATTTTTTAAAGTGTGGCAGAAAATGTATTTTGGTGTCATCTGTGTCTTTTTACCAACACACGGACTATTTGGGCTGTCCAGGCGGAAGTCACCAGAGAGTCTGACAGAGTAAGCTGTCGGTTGAAGCCAACAGCTGGTTAACATCACAGTATTTAGTTAATGTTTCATGAACATCATTTCTTTGGCTCTTCCCAACAACTGGGGAGTAGCTTTATTTTTCCTGTTTCATGGTAGATGAACCTGAGACGCTGAGAGGTTGAAATTCTAAGAAGGTGCAGAGGCTGGAGGAAGCGCTGGGCGTGTCTGATTCTAGAGACGGGTCCTCTACCTTCATGATGCTGGCATCTCAATGCCTCCATCCAATGGTTAGGCCAGCTCTGTGGTTTGCTTCTGTTGAGGAGGTGCTGGGAGACAGTGCAGGCCCTTCCTCACCATGGCAATGGCATGGTCTTGTGTGCAGGAACCTCCCCACCCTGGTTATCCTGCCCTTAGATGGGACGTGCAAGAAGGTAGCAGGGATCCCCAAGGACACTTCTTTGTTTAACATTGGGCCACGCTTTTCTCCCGTGGTTTGCATAAGCTCAGGACTCCTTGTAGGGTGGAACAGCAGAGGGTGCTCTGCAAAGAAGGGGCTCAGTGTTCTTCCTGTCTCCCAGGAAAACTGGTGTGGGCATTTATTTTTATCAAGCTTCACATTCTAAGGAATGGTGCTGACTTTTCATTGGAGATGAAATGTGGTAACAGGGGTTGGGGAGCTGCTCGGACCCTAGTGTGCCTTCCTGATGTGCTGTGTGGGGGCCTGGGAGTGGGTCAGTCTGCTGGGGGAGGCGCCGCTCTTCCTCTTGGCTATGTAACCCTGGCTGGGGTGGGGGTGGACACCCACCTCCCAGGGCTCCTTGAAGACAGGACCGTGGCAGTCTCCTCCCGGCGGCCTCACTGCCTGATACATCCAGCGCCGTCTGCCCCACATGCTCTCTAGTGACCTCATTTTACCAATTCTCTTCCCTGGTTCCATGGCCCTCATCTGAACGGGAGGTCTCTCAGGACACAGGGTGAGGCTGCGAATCTGCTGAATCCCTGCCCAGAGGAGCTGCTGGCAGACAGGTGACATGCAGCAGGTAACGGAGAGAACGGGCAGAATCCTTTGCCACCCTGAAAACATGGCTGCCAGCACTTTTCTTATGTACTTGGCCTCTCTAACTCCTAGTTCCTTCATTTAGATTCTACCTTGGAGTTGTTTGAGGGATTAAATACATATATGAAACAATTAGTGGTTAGTAAGTGCTCAGTAAATACTAGTTCCCACCCCACCTGAGGCTGTGCAAGCAGTGCCATGGAGGACATTGCTGTGCCTCAAGGAGACAGTGACAGCTCTTCACTGTGGCTGTTGGAGGGCATTTGGGATCTCACCTCTTGGGATCATGAAAACAGGATCTCTACACCACTTTCTCCAATATCCCTCTCCATTAACTGTTCCAAACCCAGCTCAAAGGTCAACACAGAACTTGTACAAATGTCACCCATGTGACATTTTCCTGATCACACAGGTTAACCGATTAGCAACAACCCGATTCTACTGGACAGGGTAGACCAGCTGCTCTCAGGAACAGTTGGTGGTGGGGGGTGGGTTTCTGGGGGTCCCCAAGGGATTTTTAGGGGATCTGTGAGATCAACATTGTTTTATTTTTTATTTAACTTAATTTATTTTGTTTTTTGAGATGAAGTCTTGCTCTGTCACCCAGACTGGAGTGCAGTGGTGCAATCTCGGCTCACTACAACCTCTGCCTCCTGGGTTCAAGCAATTCTCCTGCCTCAGCCTCCCGAGTAGCTGGGACTACAGGCATGCGCCGCCATACCTGGCTAATTTTTGTATTTTTAGTAGAGATGGGGTTTCACCCTATTGGCCAGGCTGGTCTTGAACTCCTGACCTTGTGATCTGCCCACCTCAGCCTGCCAAAGTGCTGGAACTACAGGCGTGAGTCACTGCACCCGGCCTGTCAGTAGTTATAGCCACACAAACTGAAGTTATTTGGGTTCTCTATAGTTAGATGTAAAAGAGTGCTGAGACCCAAATGCTTGAGACCCACAGTGTAGAAGATTCTAGAAAAATTCCTTGGGGGCCACCTGATACTCACAGTCATCGCCTCTCTCACTCCCTCCTGCTGAGGTGACGTTTGTGTCGTTATTCACCACAGATGCTCCTGACGCAAAAATTACCAGAGCCCCAGGCCAGGGGAGCAGACACCACCCCACCTCTCGGGCCCCAGGAGCCGCACCCTCCCATGTCCTGGAGGCTACGGGGTGTACAGCGTGGCCAGGGTGACATCCTGTTTCAGCCTCTTCAAGGAGTAGCTGCTAATATGGCCTCTCGCCCCTCCAGTACCCTGCAGAGGGTCTGCCCATAGCTGGCACCCTTCATGACCACGGGCCCTGCAGCCCCAGGCTCCTGCCGTCATGCCGTCGGAGCAGGTGCTGGGCAGGGCCTCCTGTGGGGACATCCCTGTCACAGTGATCTCCTTGGAGCTTCTCCTTCTCCCACTTGCCTCCCTGATGCCATCAACCTCAGGCCACATGCCCACATTTCCCTCTCCTGTGGTTACAGGAGGCTCTGCCACATCTCCAGGAGACGGATTCTGCCCTGGGATCCCTGCCACCTCCTGAGATGTGTGACTCCCAGGTGAGGAGGTGAGTGGGAGCGGAGCCCCACCACTGGAATGTCGGCTGTGTGTGTGTGTTGTGTACTTGCGTGTGCACGCGCACGTGTGTACTCACGTATACTTGTGTGTGCATGTGCGTTGCATGTTCATGTATGCACTTGCACATGTGTACCTGTGTGTGCTGTGTGCTCATGTGTGTACCTAGATGCGTGCACTCATTTCTGTGCATGTGTGTTGTTTACTCGTGTGTATGCATGTGTTGTGTAATTGTATGTGCACTTGTGTATATGTACTTGTGTGTGTGTTGTGTCCTTGCGTGTGCAGTCCTGCATGCATACTCGTGTGTGTAATGTCCTTGTATATACTTGTGTGTTATGTGCTTGAGTGTGCGTATGAGCACTCATGTGCACCTTTCCCTGTAACCTCGTGTCCCGTCTCACTGCACACTCACTGCACTGATGGCAGGGAGGGCCTTGCTCTGAAGGCTCCAGAGTCTTCACGGACAGTCACAGAGGTGGCATTAAGCGTCCTTGCCACAGAGGTGGCATTAAGTGGGCTGTGGGTCTACACGTTCTGGACATGTTGCTCCATCCAGTTGTGAAGTGTGTGGAGTGTGCACAGCTTTATCCTTTTGTGCTATTGTCCTCTGAGCTCATGCTCTTTTCTCAAGACCTTCCAAGAAAATACATGTCACCTACTATTTTCACCCATGTAAGATTCTGTTTTGTATTTTAAATATTTATTTACTTAAGAAATGAAATAAAAGGCTGTATTTTCTCAAAAAAAAAAAGAGGAGGATTTGGAAGCCAGGGTGTGACTCGTTACACAGGGGAGAGTGATGCCTTTTGGTCATTTTACTGTAGTTTGTAATGAGTTACCCGTACACAGATGACTGAGCTAGAGTGCTTGGGTTTTATTCTTCCTGTCCTTCACCCCCAAATAAAAAGAAGACTGTATCTGAGAATAACAATAAAGATCTTCATTGTGTGGGGAAGGGGTTGCAAACTATAGCTTTCTCTAGGAGATGCACCCCCAACTTGGAGCTATCAAACTAGAAATGGCCAAGTAAAGTCTTCTCCCCCGTCCTGGCATCCTGCTTCTGCGGCCTGTGCCCTGCGGGGGCGCCTGGCCACCCTGAGTCTGGCAGCCTGGTGTCCACTGACCCGGGAGCGCCCTTCAATCTCTAATTTCTGTGATTCTAAACCCCAGTTCATTATCTAGGAAAACACATTAAAAATAATAGCGAGAAAAGCATTTCAACACCTCTCACAAATTACAGCAGTCGGATGCAATTTGGATTAGATAAGATATATATTTATTTTACGGAACAAATATGCAGACAATAAAATTTTGTTTAATGCTAACTGTATTATTCAGTGACTCAGTAATGGAATTCAAAACTTTATCATTGAATATTCCTTTTGAGGTCACATAGCTGAACCAATGTCTTTCCCCAGTTGTGTTCAGAGCTATTCCCCTTCACCCTGATCATTGATTCGCGTGATTTTAGAGGGTCACTTGCCAGCCTGGACGGGCATCAGGACATTGGACTTAAGGCAATATATGCCCTCCGGACTGAACTCCTCTGGCTGTGCCCTGGGGCCAGGCCCGGCCTGGGGATGGGGTGGGGGCCAGGGGTGCTCTAGTTGCCCTCTCTGATGGGACTGTCCCCAGCAGGGTTGGTGGTGCATAAACAGTGAGGGCTGGAGGCGCCAGACAGCTGGAGAGTTGAGCGTCTGCCTCATTCAGGTGCAAGTCACAGGACACCCGAATGCAGCCTGACTCCAAGCTTGGAGGCAGATTCTTTTTGCCCTGAATGCCGCCAGCCAGACGTCCAGCCATTGCACATCCCAGGAAGGGTCTTGTGTCCTTTTTCAGAATGAGAAAAACTTTCCCCAAACCGTCCTTTCTCCTCCAGGTCTTATTGGCCGGAATTATGCTGCAGGTCCAGACCTAAGCCAGTCACTCAGCTTGGATAATTACAGTCCCCCTTTGGGATGGGGACTGTGACTCACCCCTGAAGGATGGGGCCACTTGCAGGAGCGAGGACAAAATTCTTCTGTTAAGAAGGAGAAAGGGTGGGGGCCGAGAGGCTCAGGGATGGTCAATGAGTGGGTGACCTACAGCGTCTGTCGTGATGTCTAAAAGAAAACCAACCAGTGTCCAGCCTGCTGCTGGGAAGATGAGAGAACCTTCGAGGTTGGGGCCAGGTTAACCCAACACGGGGCTGCAGGTGGGGCCAAGGCAGGCGGGAAGAGGACAATGGAATTAAGGCGACAAAGAGTGCTCATAAAGAAAGTGCAAGAGACTATTTATCTTCCAGTTTCAGTTTCAAGACTGGTTGATCACTTACTTTAACAAGATCATAAAGCTGTGGGATCCACATGGTCCTGTGAGGTTCTTGGTCTTTTCTCTCTGCTGAGGTTGGAAGCTTGAGGTAGCCCCGGCCTCTTCTCACCATGCCTGTCTGAGGAGCAGCCACGAGTGAACATTTGATGCTCTAAGGTGCTGCTGGGCCTTATGGCCTCATAAGAAGAAAATAAACAATGAGCAACAGTGTTGTAATTACTAAAGACATCGCTTTGTCTTTGGGACACTCAAGCTAGGGCAGGATGAAAGTCCATCGGGTACCTCTGCTGGGTCTTTTGTGTAAAGTCTGGGTGAAGCGACGCTGGTGAATGGTGTCTGCAGTATCTTTAGATCTTTTTTGAGTGCACAAAATTCCCGAAGAGTCTAGATCAGTCCCATTCAGATCAGCCTCCATTTCTTGTTAATTTATAAACTGTGTAACTGGCACCAGGTTCCCCTGAGAGTGGCCTTTTCTTGTAAACACTCAGCTCAAACACACAGGTGGTCCCGTGACCATCAGCGATAGTCATGGTCCCTGGCATGTCAGAAACCAAAGTGGCATCTATTAGCAGTTAAAACACAAACATGCAGATTTTGTACTTTTTTGCCCAGGGAGGTGATAGTGAAATTTTCTATTATAAAAGGTTTGGGAAACAGAGTAAGCCTGAAAATACTTGTTACATACAACTCCCTTGGTTAGATGGATTTCTACAATGAACGTGGTCAAGTTTCTCCCATGCGGTGGGAAACGCTGATGGACTGAAGGGCGATCAGCCGAGGCCTTGTTGAATCTTGTGGCTACAGAAAGTGAAATTGCCTCTGGTAACTATCTCTTTAAGAAGGAAGAAAACAAAACAGGAAGAGAAAAGATCACATTATGAGGGTCAACGTTGAAACCTAACTCTTTGTCAGGTGAATTTGCTAAACCCTTAAGTAAAACAATTCGGGGGTGGGTGGGGAGAAGGGCTGTTTATCTGGGACTATAACTGAGCAGGTCCATTGAATCAGGCTTTAATAATCAGCCAAAGAAGACAGGCCTGTGATGAGATGTCCCAAACATGCAGATTAATTACATTGAGCGCATAAATTCTCGTAGGAATCGTTTCTGTTTCCAGACATGGGACGTTACTCTTTATGATTTTTATGATGCGGAACTCCTGGGGATGTAACACACATTCCGAGCCCAGTGCCTGCATCAGGAAGTGGCCCTCGACGGACTGTCTCCCGCTCCAGGAGGGCTGTACCTGTCCCTGCGAGCGGACCCGTCTGCCCTCCCCGCCTCGTAAAACAGCTCGCAGTTCCTTTCTTTCCAAACGGGGCTGCGGGAAGATGGGAACTGCCCATGGAACAGGGAGGAGAGAAGCAGATGGACGCCCTAGTCCGTAAAGAATGGAACGGCCTCCCTTCAATAATGATGTATCTATAAAAATAATAAAGAAGATACAGGGCCACAGCTTCATGGCATGTGTGTAACGTGCTGCCGAACACTCCCTAGAAGTGGGTCTCACTGCTTGGAAGCCTGAGCCTGTCCCTCTGGGTGCAGCCCTGTCACGGCTGTGTTCCGTGTATAGACAACCTGGGCTGTTGTGACCTGTGCCCCTGGGTCTCTGCCGTCCGTGTTCTGTTCATATCTGTACTGAATTCTTCAGGCTTGTTGAATTTCCTGACATTTGCGACAATGCTGCTCAATTAACTTTTCTAACAGTAAGTAGCTGCGAATGTGTCCATTATGAACTTTCCAGGGCTCCCGTTCAGTGGAAGCGACAAAATGTTCTCGGGCGGGGCTTGTGTTGAAAGAACAAAGTGCTGTTTGTTGTCCTTGGTGGGATTATTCACCTCCAGGTTTGACTCTACACCGAGACCGTATTCCGTCGTGCCTTTCTTCCTTTCAACATGTTGGGGGAAAGAACGTGAAGTTTCTCTACACGTGAGCATCACTGATTGGCTTAATGTTTGTGCAGAGAGAGCTGTGTGCTGGCTCTGCAACTGCCCACGGAGCAGTGGCCTTGGAGGTCTCAAGGCCAGACACGACCTGATCCCATTCCACATTTCTCCCACGGCCAATGTCTTCTCGGTTGCCAATGAAAGAATCTCCCTGGACTGGCCTAGCTGAGGCTGGCAGCTCAGTAAGGTCAAACTTTTGGCTTTAATTCCATTTACATCCACATTCTTATAGGGTTTGTGGCCACATTTAGAATTTCACCCAAATCTTAAAAAAAAATGCCTCCAAACACCTACTTAAATAGTTGAAAATGATAACGTTGATAACATTGGCTAGTCATTTTCTTCCTTTTTGTGTGTATAATTTTCTGCAGGCGTCCCAGCCACGTCTTTTGTGAGTGCTTAGGCAGCCATCTCCTGGGAGACAACAACCTCATCCCTCCAGTTCTCCCGGCTTGGAGCCTTGCCCGTTGCTCGCTGTGCCTCTTTTAAGATCTGAACTGACTTGGCCATGGAAAAACGCAGTGCTTTCACAACAAAACAATCCCCCGTAACACCACTGATTTAGTAAGCAAAGGTTTACAAATAAAAAATGGAGATGCGTCCCTCCAAGGGAGTCAGGCGTGAAGGGTGCTCAGGCTCTGAGCTGGAATGTGGAGTGGCGTCTCCCAGTGCCACTGCCTGGGAGGATGGACGGCGGAGGGAACACACAGTCAGAACCTTTGAGACCGGAGCACTGGATCCGTTGATGTGTCCTGATATACATATTCATAACCTGGCAGTTCTAGGAGCCTGGGTACGCAGGAGGGACTGATGAGGAAAAAGTTGATTTATGATGATCTCAAAAACATGGTCTCCAAAGATGTATTCTGCAGCTCTGAGACCTTAGGTTTAAGCTCTATTAATTTTCCAGAGCTGTCTGGGACTACCCATCTGTTTAAAGGTTAACTGTCTTCACACTTATGAAATGGGTATTTCTGTTTGGGTTCTTACTTTGTTCATGTTAATGATTTATAAAATGCAAAATGCATAGCCAGTGAAATAGCTTTAAATCCTTAGTAGGAAACATCCACCTGACCGAGTTTTTGAGAGACATGAAGTATGATTCAAGGTCTTTGCAGTGATAACTTGGAAATTCTGCTACTTTACACATCTCATTATGAATAAAGCGAAAGAAAAATATCAATCATGCAAAATCATGCATTTTCGAAAGAAAAATACACGTGGGCGAATATCGTATATTGTATGTGTGTGGCCGTTTCAAGTTTCTTCTTGAATCCTCTTTTCATATTTTCTCTACATAGAATATTATCCAAATATATGCTTCTCAGTTTCCGAAAATCATTTTGTTCTGACATGAAATTCTGTTACATTTCTGGGACTTCATTTGCTCATAAAATAACCCATTTTTTTTTCTTGGTAGTTTTGAAAGTATGAGAACTTGCTTTGTAAATTTGGTTTTGAAGATTGCATGTTGAAAATTCTGTGACCTCAGACAATTTATTAGACCCTCGTTTAGCTTTCGATACATTAGTAGGATCAACTCATGGTGATAATTATGCGTATTTCTTTAGCTACAAAGCGTTCCACCGATGTGGAGTGACAGCCACCCCACCTGAGGACCTGATGCCTCCAGATGCTCAAGGCCAGCCCTGTGATGATGTGAGGAGCCAGGGTGCACTCGGGGTGGACACGGGTCTGCCTGGCTCTGTCCACCTTCTCCTCCCTGTCTCCCTGTTGAGTTGCTAAGCTTTTGCCAGACAGTTGGCCACGGATTAACGTTACCATGGTTACCTGAGAGTGGCCCCACGGGGTGGACTAAACTCTAGCAGTGTGCTTGATTCCAAACTTTTTTGATTGCATAATCCTATCAGTGAAAGATTTTTGAGCACTTCTCTCTCTCTATGCATGTTTACTCTTTCATAAAGTAGGTATACAAGCTAATAATTTAAATGCGTTGTGAGACATACATGACATAGAAATTAAATGATCATATATGAGTAACAAAATATTTTAAGCTATTTATTTTATTTACTAATTGTACAAAAATATTTTTGCTTTCAGTTTATAGAGGTTTGCATTCGTGTTGTGGATGCTTAGTTGCAAAATGTCTTGTTAGCTCTAATGGCTTCCTGCTACCATTAACTAATATCTTTATATGTAAGATGAGCTCAAGGTGGGGTCTATCATTAACAGTGAAGGATGGGTTAGATTTTCTTTGTTTTTGTTTATTGATTTGGCTGAACAGAGCGGGACCATGGCTGCTTTTCTTGTTGCTAGTCTGGGCATTATTAGTACCATCTTCAAGTCCCAGACTCTTTGTACAAATCTTTTCATGAGCCACCTGCTCATTTTGTGAGGGTAAAACTAAGTCACACCACCTGTAAGTCCACTTAGCTAGTCACAGGTAGATGTGGCCACTTGCCAGCTTGCCCTCTGCTCTGAGCATTTCTGCATCCCCGGGGATTATGTCTTTGGGGTGTGTGCCTTCCACTCGTTCGTTACTGTTTCAACAAGGAACACGGTACATTTGAGGATAATTTAATATCGGCAGCCTATTTTCATGGACTGCAGAGCACAATTACTACAGTCGCAAGTCCGGGTTGAAGAACACTGACCATTTACTAGCCCCGTAACCTCGAGCAGGTTGTGTAAACTGTGGGTACTGCAGTGTCCTCATCTGTAAAATGGGTATAATAATAATATTCACCTCTTCAGGTTTATGAGGATTAAATGAGTCAAAGCATGGAAAACAATGTCTGGTGTGTGATGTGTGCTACAAAGTGCTAGCTATTATTACTATCATTATGATGATCTCATTACCAATCAATATTTCATATTAAACTTGCATCTAAATAATTGTGCCAAAATAAAACAGATTAGAATATAAGCCATGGGTATATAATCTAAAATGTCAGGACTTGGTTATAATTCATGTATGCGCTTTGGGCACAAAACATTCATAGTTTCAAACTAAATACACAAATGAAAGACTTAGTGCTTCCACCCTCTCCCTCCCCCTCTTCCCTTCGCCTTTTCCCATTCTCCTCCATAATCCTGCCTAATGAATGTTTCAATTCAGCACAATGAAAAAAGGTCTTCCTTGCTTGCCCATGCTAAATATTATATTCAAGATATAGTTGTCTTCCAAGAGCACCTCCTTGATATCCTAACCTCCAATTTTTTTATCCTTAAAACTCAGTAACAAGATACTCTTAAAAAAAAAAAAGAGCTCTGTTTTTGAATAAAGTAAAAGGCAGGGTAATTTTTGATTAACAGTGCTGACAACACAAAATGCTATTCTGCCTTACCTTGCTAGTCTAACTGTGGCTTAGCGGTGAGCATAGCTGTAGGTATAGTAATTAATAACGCACCATCTGAAGACTTCAGACTTCTTTAGACAAGGGAGGCTGACGATTACTTTTGTGTCTATCTCCGTCTTTCTCCCTCTCTCTGTTCTTTAAAAGTTGCCTTCTGCAAATGTTCTCCAGCTGTTGAGAAATTGTTTTTCATCTGGAGCGGCAATTGTTTTTAAGAGATTGATTCAAATGCATAAGGAGTCCCAGGGACTAGTATTTGCATTTGCAACAATAATTATTAGATGCTAAAACTGTGGCTACATGAGGCAAGAATTTCTAATTATTCTTTATTATTTCGGCCCTAACTTTTCTCCAGCTCTCTTGCATCCGCTCAAGCTGCTACGCACAGACCAGGAGACACAGGCGTAGTGTGTCTGGCCCAGCAGCCACTGTGCGGGTGTCCCCAGAATGCCCCTGAGTTGACCCCAAATTTGTTTTGGTTCATTCAAGATCCCAAGGACAGACTCCACCTCAAAGCACTGCTGAATGGTGACATGACCTCCGCTGTCCTTTTGCCTTTTGCAAGACATTCCGGAGAGCTGGGCTGGGGGAGGGCTGTCCTGTGCTGCTTCCCAGAATGGGCTAAGAGCAGTCACTTGGCTGAAATGGTCACAGCAGTTGTCCAGAGGGCTCAGTTTCAATGGTTGTGTCTGGTGGCCTTTCTGGTGACACCAGGACATAGGCAAGAGGATTGTGTGAATTTCTAGTGAGCAAAACTATCATTCAGAAGGGATAATGTTTGAATATTGGTTGTTTTAGTGATATAGTATGACCCTGGCTATTGATGAGAACGATGTAAAAATAAAGTATAAATCGATATAATTTTATTATAGCTATATAAATATTCACATAAATACAAATAAAATAAATATTACATATCAACATAAAATAAACACAATTTTAAAGAGGTTATGCATCAAGAGCTTTTAAAATAATAACAACAGAGCAACATGAACAGTTTCCTCTCTCTTTTTTTATGTATCTTCTTTGAGATCTACCCTTTCAAGTTTCAATTGAGCAGAAAGCTGATTCGTGCATACATTCTAAAGCAAAGATTTCCTCTGAGAATTACAGGTAGAGTTGCTTATGTTCACATGATCTGAGATAGAGGAGAAAACAACGTCCCATCTTGTTTTATTCCATGTTGCCACACATAAACAACCCTCAGAGAGAGCAGAATCAATCATGCCAATCGTGAAGACATAAAAGCAAGTCTGGGGCAAGGTGTCCCTGGGAGACACTGACATCCGGTTCTTACGGAAGCAGGAGAGGCGCTGCAGAGCAGAGAGCAGAGGCTGAGGGGCGCTAGTGGTCTGCACTGCTGGCCTCTGATGCTGCCCTGAGTTTGCGTTGTGTTTTTTGTTTTGTTTTGTTTTGTTTTGTGACAGAGTCTCGCTTTGTGGCTCAGGCTGGAGAGCAGTGGGATGATCTTGGCTCACTGCAACCTCCGCCTCCCGGGCTCAAGCAATTCTCGTGCTTCAGTCTCCCAAGTAGCTGAGATCACAGGCATGCACCACCACACCCAGCTAATTTTTGTATTTTTAGTAGAGAC
>NW_012101587.1:4988746-4990399 GCF_000951045.1 Mandrillus leucophaeus | reverse complement strand
CTGAGTTTCAAACATAAGGCAAATAATTGTTACCTGGAAGACTTATTTCTAGGAAAGAAAAGGTTTCTTCTTTAATTTGGTTTAAGGTCAAGCGTCTCTGCTCCTCCCCCAGGAAGGGAAAAAATAAACTGATTACTATTTATACAGCAAAGTGGATATTAACAAGGGACAAAAATATTGCCTAAATGAGAGACTCAGAACTAGGTCTGATTGTTCCAGCCTACTGGGGAAAATCACAATTGTTTTAGCTTCCAAAACATGTGTATAGGAGAAAGGCACTGGTAGGGATTACTAGAAAGACTGCTTATGATTTTCAGAGGGCAGCTCTTAGCCAAGTAATCATTACAAAAGATTTATAATTCAGTCTTTATTTATGCAGTATCTGCCACATTGCAATTTTGCTACTGTGATTAGTCATTACCATGCCCAGCAAAGGGGATACTGGGAAACTGAGATGGAGACAGGTCAGGCAGCTTCTTCAGAGCCATGTAACAAATAACAAATAAGGACTTGATTTTCATTCCTAATCTCCCCACCTGGCCCCTAGGATGGCACCACCGGCTGGCATGTCATGGAAACCTTGAGAAGAGGCATCTGCTTCATTCCAGCATTCAGAAATTCTCATGCAACCCGAAATATATTTTCATTTGCTTTTAAAATAAGAGAACTCTAAAAAAAAGATAAATAAAACAAAATGGTCCCAGTTCCCTTTTAAATTTCTTTGCAAGTAGGAGAGGTGCTAAGATTTTCAAACTCATTTTAACCCAATTCTGAGAAACATGGAGGAATTTTTTTTTTAACCTGAGAATTATTTAGTGGGAAATCTGTATATAATTGTTCTCATTTTTAAAAAATATGGGGTGAAATTACGGTGAGTTTTATTCTCTCCTCTTTTGTCCTGTTTGTGTTTTTATTTTTTGCAATAAGCATCTATGGGTTTGTAATAAAGAAAGCAAGGCTTTTTTAATCAAGCAGAAAAGGTGCTGCCGTGTGTTCGATAGGGTAGGTGAAAACTCAACCTGCTGCGGTGATTTCTTTTTATAGGACCTCCTATGACCCCTCATGACCCCAGCAAATGTATCTGTTGAAGAGACTCCAGGCAGGGGGCTGTGGGATCCATTTCCAGCCTCCTTGGAAAGATGAGACCCAGGCAGCAAGAGCCACGTGTGCGTTGACTCGTCTACGTCTGAGAGTCCCGGGACAATGCCTGGGGCTCCTTGTCTGGAAAAGGAAAGTCTTAATGGTGGGAGAATGAGTCCTCCTTGCCATGCTGACCTGTACAGCTCAGCAAGGGGCTTTGGGTTCTTCACAGCAAGACAGAGACGGCCACAGAGAGGCTCAAGCTCAGGAGGGACCACTCTCAGCCTTTTATAAAAATGTTTATAGAACATTTAAATATGTGTAAGATGGCCGGGTGCGGTGGCTCATGCCTGTAATCCCAGCACTTTTGGAGGCTGAGGCGGGCAGATCATTTGAGGTCGGGAGTTCGAGACCAGCCTGGCCAACATGGTGAAAACCTGTCTCCACTAAAAAAAAAATACAAAAAATTAGCTGGGCGTGGTAGTGCACACCTGTAATCCCAGCTACTTGGGAGATTAGGCATGAGAATTGCTTGAACCTGGGAAGCAGAGGTTGCAGTGAGCTGAGAATGTA
>NW_012101587.1:4986418-4987186 GCF_000951045.1 Mandrillus leucophaeus | reverse complement strand
TGGGATTACAGGCACGAGCCACTGTGCCCAGCCTGAGTTTGGAGTCTGCCTTTGAATGGAAGAAACCAGGGTCCAAGGTGGGTGCTCCTGCACTGGGTGAAGGAGAGTCCAATGAGGCCCTAAGGCTGGGAAGGCTGCGAGGAGACCAAGTCCTGGTCCCAGCCGCCTCCAGTCCTCCCCAGGCTCCCTGCCTTCCCATCCTTGGCGCTCAGGAATCTGCAGGCCTGAGTGCTCTGTCCATGCCAAGATGGAAATCCTCTTCAGTTGTCTGGAATCTAGGTGGGGGTCGTATTTCTTTTAAACAAGGGTGGGATGAGGGAGGCACAGGCTACGAGGAAGGATACCTGAACTCAGAGAGGTTTGGCCTTCATTCCCAGTTCACTCCAACATCTATCTACCTTTGGGTCTGAAGATACATCTCAGTTATCCTCTGCAAGAGCATAACATTACAGCCCGACCAATGAGTTTGCCACCGTTCATTTCCTTGCCCAGGCCATGCAGCTGTGACATGGAGGAGCAGTAACCGCCACGGGAGATGACTTAGGATGCATGTGGAGGGCTACAGTCACCCCGTCCCCTGGCACAGGTGGGGCTGCAGCTTCCTTATGTCAATAAAAATGGCTCTAGGAAACGCAATACCAAAGGCCAAAATGCAAAGCATCAGGTGATTGCCAAAAGTGGAGAGTGCAGTATCTACTTACACTCAACCCCGAAAGTCATTTTTGCTCCTGCTTCTGTTTGTGTTCCCCTCCCAGACTCTTCCTCACT
>NW_012101587.1:4877051-4984123 GCF_000951045.1 Mandrillus leucophaeus | reverse complement strand
TGCTGATTTGTGTAAATTTTTTCTAGCGATGAGTTAGCTGACCTCTGGTTGTTACAGCACCTTCTATGCATGGCATTTCTGTTTTTACCAAAACCATCCATTTGTTGGCTCCCAAAGGAAGGAGACAGGCAAATCTGCCCGACTGTCTCAGCCCCTCACCAACCTATACCCCTGGTTTGCCGCTGGACTGACCACAGGCATGCGGATGGGATGGCATTAATGGATGTGTAAACAACTGTTTGAATGCAAATCTGAGGTGGGCGTGCCCTAGCTACGTGGCCCTCCTAGAGATATTTGTCTCCAATCATGGACTGCCTTGGAGAAGGTCTTCTAAAGCCATAGAATGGTTAATTGCAAATAGTTTTCATCAAAATGAATTTGAGCTGTTCCTATAGGCACACTCTTGAGTTGGACCAGAGGTTGATAAGGCCCCCGACCCCAGCTCCAAATTGTCACCCTTTCTAAGCTTCTGAAAGAACCGCAGGAGACTATAGACTCATTGGTACCAAGACAATGGGCAATTTGAAGTGAGGCCCTTCAGAGGAGGGGGCTCCTTGCTCCCAGACATTGACCGCAGGGGGGTGCCCCCCAGCAGGAGCAGCGGTGAGCCTCCTGTGTGATGGGCTGCGTGTTGGCTGCTTGATTTTATTCCCAGTTGCTTTTATGTGCCTGGGCTGACTGTCAAGGACTTGGGTGCCCCACGTCCATGTGTGGGAATCCTTCAGCAAATCTTGCCTCTTACTGGGCCTGTTTTGCCTGGAAGCAGGTGGTAGAATTCAAAAGGCAAGTGTCCAGAGCCTTTTTGTGGCTGTGATTAATTTCCCCACCTCACTAGGGCTGGCAGGGGCTGCATCCTGACACAGCCGGTCCACGGCAGAGTGACCCTTTGCTCACCGGCTCCTGTTGATCACATCGATTCAGAAGTGGGGGCGGGAGAGGAATATTTTCTCCTCCTGGATGCCTCTCTCTTCTGGGCTAGGATGATTCGTCTCTCCTCCACAGACAATGCTGCCTCATTTAAAACTACTTTAATTAATCTTTTTGGAGAAGGAGGTGTTTTGAAAATGTGACAGGCACTCATGAGAGAGATAATGGATGGATGGTGGGCACGCGAGGGGCCCCAGTGTGCTCCTCGTGGCGAGGTGGGGTGTGTGCTACATAATTTGGGTAGGATCAAGCCCTCCAGGACAAAAAATGAAAGAGGCATTTAATTGGAACACTTAGCAATCACAAAACCAAGACAGAGGTTAAATTGTTTTGAGCAAGAGAAATTAATACATTAAAGGTTAGATTTCCAACTGCGAGGCAGTGAGCTGGGCTCTTCCGCAGTGTCAGAATTACATAAGGCAGGAGAAATGGCTCTGAAATGATTGTGGAATCATTAACAAAAGGCAAGGCAGAGTAAGACACTTCCCAGCAGGAGGGTGCGGAGAAGAATAAAGACATGGAGGGAGCTCATTAAGAATGAATTGCAGACCATAAACATTTGAAACCACTCAGTGTGGAGTTCTATCTGTTATCTAATGACTCAGAAATTATAAAACTAGCAATGACTTTCAGAAAAGGAGTTGACTTTGCAGGAGGTTGTTTGCTATTACACATGCAAAAAGGTATTTTTTTTTCAGTGGGGGGAAAAAATCTCTTATCTTTGTAAATCAGCAAAATTTAAGCAACTTCAGCTATCCTCTGACAGATTTTTCTTCTGTATAATTACACATTGTCTCTGATTTCGTTATCAGTGTATTGAAAAGAATGTGCTGGGCGAGGGATGGGAAGCAACGGAGGCAGGGGGAGGAGCGGGAGGAGACAGAAGTCCACACCTTGCTGTCTCACTACAAATTGACTCGCCACTTTGTCTTCAGAAAGATCTGGAAAGCTCTATCCAGAAAGCCTCTAACATGGATTCATGCTTTGTTTTGATTGAAGGAGGCTCCATTTGTACTATTTTTAATTGCATGGTTTGATAGACGAAGAGTCAGGATAAATAAAATGAGATAATCCATCCATGGTGTTCACTCTCCCAAACCCCTTGCACACCCTCCTCCCCGAAAGTAAAAGGAACACTTAAGACTAGAATGATTTAAGACTCCAAATGCTGGCCATGTGTGAACTCTTTAATCTTCCAGAATATTCAGTGCTGTGCTTCTAAATGCCGTTTATTTGTAGTTCACCCAAGTCAAAAATGGTAGAAAAACATCAAATCACATGAATGGGCATCACACCCAGGGCTCTAAAGTGCCTCTTGGGAAAACAGATGATGGTCCAGTAACGCGCTATCCTTCTGGAAAGAGCAGGGTTCAGAGAAGCTGTGGGAAGCTTTGTAAGGAGCGAACAAGGCTTTCACCAGGCAGTGAGATACCCAGCCAGCCCTAGTGCTCAGACGGGAAGCATGTGTGTGGACCGCCCTGCGATCGCCCAGCATCATTTCATCTTGTAAGGGCCCCACAAGAAACGCAGACGTGGACAAGGCCTGTGTGGCCCTTTCTTAATGCCTTCTGGTCTTGGTTGTTTATCTGTTAAAGTACATAGTAGGGTTAGGCCAGCTTCCTCATCTATCTGGAGCAACCAATGAAAGGGAACAGGATTAAAGTGAACGATGAGATATTTGAATAACTCATCATGTGAAGAATTCACAAGTGCACACGTTCATCACAAAAGCAGATTACTGAAGGACACCGAGGAAGCTCCTTTGGGAGAGCCGCTCATCTGTCCTCCACCACTGCAGCTCTAGGATGAGGTATCTGGACATTGACATACTGATGTTGAGGAGATTTGTAAAAATGTAGAGACTGCTAGTCTTCTTTCTCTATTTTTTTTTTTTTTGCTTTATAAAATATAGCTATTTTATTAAAATATGTTATTTTTTGTTATTTTTTAAATAAAATATGCTATTTGATACCCACCCTCAATGTGGGTACTGGACATTTCATAGATGAGGAAAGGAAACTCCATTCAGTTCCTAAAATCTGCCAGCACCTGTGGTGAGCAAGGTCATGTGGGAGGAACAGTCTTCCAGCTGACTGGTGAACCCTTTATCCAGTGAGCCTCACAGTGAGGGTGGAGGTAGCATGCTTGGTATGCTCAGCGATTTACTGGAGTGTGAGAAGATTGTGTGTGTGTGTGCGCGCATGCGTGTGTGTGTATCTTTCTTAAAAAGAAAGTAAGTTTTATAAGCACTACTAGCTAGGTTGATGCTGGTGTCTTGTTCTTTTGGAGTCTTAGATGATTGATCGTGTGTCTCCCATGCCCCTTGTTATGGGCTTACATTTATGTCACCCCCAAGTTTACATGTTGTAGCGCTAACCCTCAATATGTTGGTAGTTGGAGGGGGGCCTCTGGGAGGTAATTAGGTGTAGATGATATCAGGAGGTTGGGACTATTAGGATGGAATTAGTGCCCTTACAATGAAAAAAAAGAAACCAGAGGTCTCTTTTTCCATTAAATGAGGACACAGAGAGAAAGTGGTCATCTGCAAATGAGAAAGAGAACCCTAACCAGCCACGGAAGCTGCTGGCACCTTGGACTTCCCACACCCCAGAGCTGTGAAAAAATCCCTCTCTGTTGTTCATGCCACCCAGTCTGTGGTACTTTGTAATGGAAGTCCCAGCAGATTCATATGGTCCAAGAGGTAGGTGAGGGCAAGTGGCACTCTCCAAAGCAGAGGGCACATCGGCAGTGACCAGTGACATTCAGAGTATTGTCGTTTACGCATATCAATATGGTTTGGTTGTGTCCCCACCCAAATTTCATCTTGAATTGTAGTTCCCATAGTCCCAGGTATTGTGGAACGATTACCTCTGGAGAGAGGTGATTGAATCATGAAAGTGGTTACCTCCATGCTGTTCTTGTGATAGTGAGTGAGTTCTCATGAGATCTGATGGTTTTATAAGGGGCTTTTCCAACCCTCCACTCTGCACTTCTCCTTGCTGCTGCCATGTGAAGAAGAAAGTGTTTGATTCCTCTTCCACCATGACTGTAAGTTTCCTGAGGCCTCCCCAGCCCTGCAGAACTGTGAGTCAATTAAACCTCTTTCCTTCATAAATTACCCAGTCTCAGATATTTCTTCATAGCAGCATGAGAACAAACGAATACAGTAAATTGGTACCACAGAGAGTAGGTTGCTGCTGTAAGGATACCTGAAAGTGTGGAAGCGACTTTGGAACTAGGTAACAGGAAGAGGTTGGAACAATTTAGCAGGCTCAAAAGAAGACAGAAAAATGTGGGAAAGTTTGAGACTTCCTAGAGACTTGGAGGGCTCAGAAGACAGAAAGATGTGGAAAAATTTGGAACTTCCTAGAGACTTGTTGAATGGCTTTGACCAAAATGCTGATAGTAATATAGACAATGAAGTCCAGGCTGAGGTGGTCTCAGATGTAGATGAAGAACTTGGGGACTGGCGCAAAGGTGACTCTTGAGATTTAGCAAAGAAACTGGCAGAATTTTGCCCGTGCCCTAGAGATCTGTGGAACTTTGAACTTTAGAGGGATGATTTAGGGTATTTTGTGGAAGACATTTCTAAGCAGGAAAGCATTCAAGAGGAAGCAGAGCATAAAAATTTAGAAAATTTGTAGCCTAATGATGCATTAGAAAAGAAGAACCAATTTTCTGGAGAGAAATTCAAGCCTGCTGAAGAATTTGCATAAGTAACAAGGCACCGAATGTTAATCACCAAGACAATGGGGAAGATGTCTCCAGAGCACGTCAGAGACCTTTGTGGAAGCCCCTCCCATCACAGGTCCAGAGGTCTATGAGTAAAAAATGGCTACATGGGCCGGGTCCAGGGTTCCTCTGCTGTGTGAAGCCTAGGGACTTGGTGCCCTATGTCCTAGCCACTCCAGCCATGGCTAAAAGGGGCCAAGGTACAGCTCAGGTTATGGCTTCAGAAGGTGCAACCCCAAGCCTTGGCAGCTTCTACATGGTGTTGAGCCTGCAGGTGTACAGAAGTCAAGAGTTGAGGTTTGGGAACCTCTGCCTAGATTTCAGAGGATGTAATGAAACACCTGGATGTCCAGGCGGAAGTTTGCTGCAGCAGTGGAGCCCTCATGGAGAACCTGTGGAAGGGCAGTGTATAAGGGAAATGTGGGGCCAGAGCCCCCACTGGGGCACTGTCTAGTGGAGTTGTGAGAAGAGGGCCACTGTCCTCCAGACCCCAGAATGGTATATCTGATGACAGCTTGCATCATATACCTGGAAAAGCCATAGACACTCAATGCAGCCAGGTCGGGGGCTGTTCCCTGCAAAGCTACAGGGTCAGAGCTGCCTAAGACCATGGGAACCCACCTCTTACATCAGCGTTTCCTGAATGTGAGACATGGAGTCAAAGGAGATCATTTTGGACCTTTAAGATTTGATGGCTCCACTGGATTTTGGATCTGTATGGGGCCTGTAGCCCCTTTGCTTTGACTAATTTCTTCCATTTGGAAAGGCTGTATTTACCCAATGCCTCTACCCCCATTGTATTGTTTTGGCCAATTTCTCCCATTTGGAAGGACTGTATTTACCCAGTGTCTTTACTCCCATTGTATCTAGGAAGTAACTAACTTACTTTTGATTTCACAGGCTCATAGGCAGAAGTGACATGGCTCGTCTCAGATGAGACTTTGGACTTGGACTTTGGGGTTTATGCCGAAATGAACTAAGACTTTGGGAGACTGTTGGAAAAGCATGATTGTGTTTTGAAATGTGAAGACATGAGATTTGGGAGGGGCCAGGGGTGGAATGATATGGTTTGACCACATCCCCATCCAAATCTCATCTTGGATTATATCTCCCATCATTCCCACATGTCATGGGAGGGACCCAGTGGGAGGTAATTGAATCACAGGGGCAGTTACCTCCATGCTGTTCTCATGATAGCGAATGAGTTCTCATGAGATCTGATGGTTTTATAAGGGGGCTCCCCTACTTCGCTCTGCACTTCTCCGTGCTGCTGCCACGTAAAGAAGGATGTGTTTGCTTCCCCTTCTGCCATGATTGTATGTTTCCTGAGGCCTACTCAGACCTGAGGAACTATGAGTCAATTAAACTTCTTTCCTTTATAAATTACCCAGTCTTGAGTATTTCTCATAGCTGTGTGAGAATGGACTAATACACACGCCCAGTTGGTGGCTTTACAAATCATATTTTCTAGTCTTAATCAAGCTAATGGTCACAAAATAGACAAATGGCTTAATAAATTCTTGCAAAGAAATTACAGATTACAGATAACGCTAATAATGCAGGAATAAGCTAATCAGAAATAGTTAACTTTGAGGCTTCTACTCTTCATAGGAGTGTTTCTTCTTCCAAAAAAAATTCTAATCTGACAAAAAGGTGACCAAAAAATTAAAAATGAGCAGGGTTTGAAATATGTATTCACAACTATTATCCTTAAGGACGAAGGCTGTTCTCTTCTAAATGTTAGTTACATATATCGTACTTTGTGAGGTATCATTTTCAACAATCATGACAAATTCAACAAAATATAGGCATAAACTGAATTTTTAACCATTGCTTAGATTATATAATTACAGCTTAAATCAGTGGTTCTCAAACTGTTTGACCCCAGGATCCTTTTATACCCTTAATATTTATTGAAAACCTTAAAGAACTTTAATTTATGTAGGATATACCTATTAGTACTTACCACATTAGCAGTTAAAACTGAAAACATTTGAAATATTATTTTAGGAATTCATTTAACATATTGCTGTTTATTTTAAGTTAGTATAAATAACATATTTTTATGAACTAGCTATATCTTCTAAGGCAAAAGAAATATAGAGAGAAGAGTATCACTCTTTACATTTTTGTAAATCTCCTCAATGTATGGATTAATACCTATCTGAATTGTTATATCTGCTTCTTCATTTAATCTGTTGAGATATGTTGTTTTCATTGAAATATATGAAGAAAATCTGGCTCATCCAACTACATAGTTGGAAAAGGCAGAAATATCTGAGTAGCCTTTCAGACAATTGTAGACCTTCTTCTTTGATACTACACCAAAACTTGACAAATGGTTGTTTCTTACTAGTAACATGGATTCTGAACCTTTGTATCATATCAATGAACCTTCATGTCAGTGAACCTTTGTACTCTCTAACATTAAAATCCACTTGTCTCTCTTGCACTTTGAATAAATTTTTTATTCATGTATAATTTTGTAACATTTTGCATTGTTTCAAAAATATTGGCCCCCTAAGCTGTGCAGATCTTCCAAATGTTGAAACATTTTATTATATACTATCAAAATATCACATTTGTTAGTATCACCCAATCTCGTAAGAAAAGTCTAAGTTTTGGGAAGCTGTCAAGCTCATGGTGGTAGACAATGTTTTTCAAAATTCTAATTTTCACTGGAAAGATTGAATTTTATCCTTGGCAACAAATGTTGTCAGTTATTTTTCCCTGTAGTTTACAGGCTCACTTTGTTCATTTTGAGAAAATGTGTGCCAGATACCCAAATGTGAATAACCATAGTTTTTCTGTCAGTCATTCTTGTGAGCAAAAATGGTGTTCCATGGAAAAAGTGGCTGGTTCAGCTCCCAGATCCAACAGTCATGCAAATGCTTTTCCTGGAGACAAACATCTTCCTTTATTGTGAGGCAGAAGTTCCCATTTCATCACTCAGAATATTAAAAAGACATGTATTTGAAGATCAAGATTAAATAACAATTCTTACAGCTTTATCCAGGAAGTAAGATTGGCTCCTTTTTGTAATGTAGATATGACAGTGAAAAATATGACTACTAGTATGGTTGTGTCTAGATGCCCATAGTTTTGTTCACTGTTGATTTTGCACCACCAGAGCAAGGTCCACATAGTGAAAAGAGCAAATAACAACTGCTTTTAGGGAAATGATTAGGGAAATCATTTTGACCTCAAGGACTGACTGAATGGGTTCTGGGGGCCCTAAGTGACAAGTCGCACTTTGATAAATGCTGGTTTACAGCAAGATTTTTAAAGGTAATGATGCATATTCAATCATGTTGCCTAATATCAAAAAATTAACAAAAAAAAATCAGTTTATTAAAAATTTGAGCCATTAATAAGTAAAATAACTTAAAAGATTATTTATTGATATGGTTTGGTTGTGTCCCCACCCAAATCTCATGCCAAATTGGAATACCCAATGTTGGGCGAAGGGTCTGGGGAGGTTACTGGATCATGGGGAGGACTTCCTTCTTGCTCTTCTCATGATAGTGCGTTATTCCAAGATATCATTGTTTGAAAGTGTGTGGCACCTCCCCCTTTGCTTGCTTTCTCTCCTGTTGCCATGTGAAGACGTGGTTGCTTCCCCTTCATCCTTCTGCCATGACTGTAAGTTTCCTTTCTAACATTAGACCTTCATTTTGCCTTTAGAAGCCTTTGGTGTTCCTGTGACCTTCAGGGAAGAATTCCAGCTCCTTAGTGGAGCACTCACTCCTGGGACCCGGCCACTGCCTCACTGGCCCCTCAGGCCCCTATGTGGAACTCTGCTTTTGCACATGCTGTTTCCTCTTTTAGGAATGCTCTGACTCACTCTCCACCTGTCCTCTATCCCAGCCTTTTACTCCTCCAAAGTTACTCCCCAGTTCCCCACTTGGGTTGACCCCAACCCTTTAAGTATCAGACAAAGTTTCTTCTACTCTTGGAAGATCTGTCTTATGTAATTTTGGGTTCAAATCTTGGTTTTGCCATTTCATATCTTCAGATCTTGGCCATATTACTTACCCTTTTGTAGTTTCAATTTCTTCATCTATGAAAGGGCCTATTTCATTGCTTATTGTGGGGATTAAGTGAGATAAACACAGGTGAAGTGCCTGATACAGCTCCTGAAAAAGATCAGGAGCTCCACTAATAATCATATCTCTCTCATTGTCCTATCCTCTTAGTTTCTTTAATAATGTTCTGCAAATGGGTGCTTACATTCCATTGTGATGATTTTCTTGGCACCAGAACCTTTCCTTTGGTTAATTCTCTAATATCTAGCATGAAAGTAGAATACTGCAAGCCCCCAATAAATGCATGTTAAATGAATAACAAAACAAAATCAGAAGAGAGTGAAACACAGCCTGCACTATTCAACATGGTAGCCAATAGCCATGTGTAGTTTGTAAAATTAAAATTAAATACACGTAAATTAAATCAAATTAAAAAGCAGCTTCTCGGTCGCACTAGCTACATTTTATGTGCTCAGAAGCCACATCGGCTTGTGGCTTCCACACTGGGCAGCACAGATGATAGAGCATTGCCATCATTGCAGAAAGTGCTACCGGATGGTGCTGCAACCTTACATTTTCTAGCTAGTGTCGTTGATTTTCTCTCTCTCACTCCACAATAAAAGGCTTGCATGCAAATGCTTTTGCTATGGAAAATAAACAACACTAATATTAACAGCACATTGAAACTTGGATAGTCAACAAGCTGCTCCAGAACGCTGCTGGCAGAGCATGTGTAAGATATTATCATGCATGAGGGAGGGAGGGTCTTGGGACAGCCTACTCACCTCTTTGTTTTCAACCCAAGCAGGGTTGTCCGTCCGGACAGGGTGTACGCGCAGGGAGAGAGCCCTATAACTCGGAGACAATTGTGAGGTGATGAGCACTCATTAACTTGACCTGACATGAGAATGGGAGCAATTTTCATGTCTGCTTTAGGCCCAGTGAGAGTGTGCATTCAATGGCCTTTGGGGGAGGTGTTTGACCACAGTTTGTAGGGCATGGCACCACTGATGGGTGCCTTTTGCTTAAAAGCAATACAGTGTTTCTTTTTCAAGTGAGCCACCCCCATCTCTGTGGGCTGCAGCCCATCTCTACCAGCATGTCTCTGCTGTTATGATGATGCCAAGTTGACGGACCACTCCAGGAACTCATGATTCATGACCTTCATTTGGTATTAAGCTTCTGAACGTATAGTTTTCCAGAAGCGAACTGTGACATCCAGAGTTCATGAGTGAGTGGTTGGTGGGAGAGCCACAGTGTCATGGGCTTTTCTCTTGGCTTAGAACTTCCTCTTATGCCTGTGCCAGACTCTGAGTCTGGCCTTGTGTCCACTGGCTTTGTTTCCCATTTTCCAGCTCCTTGGATAAGAGGGCACTGTCTGGTTCTGTCCTGCCAAGGTAGCAGAAGTCAGGGGCAGCTTTCAAGGTTTCAATGCCAGTGAAGACTTCAGGGGCAAGGTGGCCTTTGCTGGATGTGAATCACAAAGGACCCAGGCTTTTAAGATGATGAATAGCTACAGCATGGCCCTCATGGGAAATGTGACTCAGTCGCTGGCATAATTCTTGGGTGAGGGGGAAAGGTGTCTTGGGATCAGGAGCACATTCCAATGCCAGCTCTGGCTCATAGGATGCTAGAGTGAAGAGACATTAGGGGGCATGTATCGCAAGTGTCTGATTTTATAGATAAAGAGGAAGGGAGCTGACAAGTTGGAGGGGCTTCCCTGAGGGCACAAAACCAGGGCTGGAACCAAATTCTTTTGACGTCCCATCCTGTGTTCTCAATATGGCGTGCAGAAGCTTGCTGCTTCCTCATTAAATCAAACTCTTTGATGTTGATTGTTCTGATGTTAAGAAGTTTTGTCTCTGCAGCTGAACTATAAGCTTTATGAGGATAGAGACCTTTTTTTAGTGTTCTTTAGCATCCTGAAGAAATTTACAGTACAGTTAGGGAAGAGAAAACTAACACATACAAAATCAATAAAGAATCACTGTATACTAAACTGAGTGTTGAGTAGAATGGGGATTCAGAGGAAGGAGATATCGGTATGGACTCAAATAACTGGAAAATCTTAGAATCAGATTTGTCTTAAGAAGTGGAAGGGAAGTAAGAAGATGTCCTAGTGAGGGAGTGCACCTCTAAAGGCTTGAAGACTGGGAGGGGAGTGGAAGTGAGACAACACGCTGGAAACAGGGACCTCCCCGAGGAAACGGTGGGAGAAAGGTTGGAAGGTTAGGGTGGCTCAGGCTGTCAGGTGCCATGAAGCCAGGCTGAGGAGTCTGTGGCAACTGAGGAGCTTCTGGGAGCTTCTGAGCTGGGAACAGCAGGTGACATGAGCTGGAGGCAACATCTGGAGGCAGGCAGAGGGGAAGCAGAGAAAGAGGTGAAGAGTGCATTGGGAGCTACGCAGAGGGGATTCCTCACAGTGAGGACAGCTGAGAGCCTGGAGGTCCTCCTTAGGCAGCTTTGAGACCAAATCCAAGCTCCAGACCTTAGTGGCATGACCTTGGGTAGGGAACATTTTGTCACCTGCCCTCACTTTACTCTTCTGTAAAATGGGGATAATATAATTTACTCCCAAGGGCTATATGTAATAACATCTATGAAATACTTAGTTTGGTTCCTTATATGTGGCAAAACACCCAGTCTAAGGTGGCCACATTAGTTTCTTGTGGCTGCTGTGACAAGTTATCACAAACTTGGAGGCTGAAAACAATAGAAACTTATTCTCTCCTATTTCTAGAAGCCACTAGTCGGAACTCAGCGTCAGTGAGTTGAAATCGAGGGCAGACAGGACCGGATTCCCTCTGGGTGGTCCAGGAGAGAATTCGGTTCCTTTCCTTTCCAACACCAAGAGCTGCATTCCTTGTGTTCTATGGGTCACGGTCACTGCCCCGTTGTCCAAGCCAGCAGCACAGCCTCTCTATGATTCGGTTTCTCTCTGCTTCCATCGCTTGGCTCTGTCTCCTGCAGGCAAAGCTCCTTCTGCCTCCGTCTTGCGATGACACGTGCAATTGCGTCAGGCCCACCAGCATGGTCCAGGACCACCTCCCTGTGCTACGCTGAGTTCTATGGGTGAGGGCTCTGTTCACAAAGTGCCACACACCTGGCGTCGCAGCACAGGAATTCATCGTCTGACAGCTCTGGGGGTCAGATGTCCCAGATCGTGGTGTTGGCAGGGTGGGCTCCTTCCGGAGGATTGGAGGAAGAAGCTGCTCAGGGCTTTCTGCTGGCTTCAGGCAGTGGCTGGGGTGGAGGAGGTGAGCAGATGGAGGAGCTGAGAGATGGGACAGGTGGGGGACAGAGAGGGAGTCTAACAGCACCAGCCCAGAACTTGGGCGATGAGGACAATTGGTCTTCATTGGAAGTCCCCATCTCCCAGCACGACTCCTTCTGTTCTCCAAGGTGGGGGTAGCATTCGCTGAGTGATTTCTTGAATTTGTCTGAGACTAGAGGGTGTCCTGGACAGGTTCTCAGGTGTCTGCAGTGCTGTCTTCCAGGAGATACTGGGCGTGGAGACAAACACGTGTCCACAGCCGCAGGACCAGCTGGCCGCGAGGGGACCGCCTGTGTGGTCTTGTCGCAGTGGGGGTCCCCGTTCAGGTGGTGCAGAGGGAATGTGGGCTGAGGTCTTCATGGGAGGCCATGTCGGTGGGGGGCATTCCACAGCCACGACGCTCTGTCCTCATGTCCTCCAGGCACAAGCAGAATAAACAGGTGAACACTGAGAGACTGGGGCCAAAGCACTGGTGACAACCCTCTTCCTGTTATCCTGAGTGTGGGAGAGCAGTGAGCGTGGTTGCATGTGCACGTGAGTCACTCACAACGGACTCTCCCACAAGTGAGTGCGAGGGTGCATGAGTGGTTGTGTGTGAGGTGATGAGTGTGTGTGAGTGGTTAAGTGTGAGTTTGCATGATTTTGTGAGTGTGTGTGTGTGAGGGAGTGTTTGTGTGTGAAGTGATGTGTGTGTGTCTGTGTCTGCGTGTGTGTGCATATGTGTGTGTGTGAGTCACTCATAAGAGACTCTCTCACGAGCGAGTGTGAAGGTGTATGAGTGACTGAGTGTGAGTGAGTGTGAATGTGAGTGACTGAGTGTGAGTGTGAATGTGAGTGGCTGAGTATGAGTGTGAATGACTGAGTGTGAGTGTGAGTGTGTGAATTTGTGTATGTGAAGTGAGTGCATGTGAGTGGCTGTGTTTGCATGAGTGTGAGTGAATGGTTGTATGTGTGAGTGTGTGAGTGTCTGTGTGTATGTGTGAGGTGATGTGTGTGTGAGTGGCTAAGTGTGTCTGGTGAGTGTGAGTGTGCGGGTATGTGAGGGTGTGTGTGTGAAGTGATGAGTGTCTGAGTGTGTCTGCATGTGAGTGAGTGTGTGTGTGTGTATTGCAGGGAAGTAGGGGGTCAGAAAGCCTCACTCAGGTAGTGACGCCTCCATGAGGCCAGCAAACGCTCACTTCCTCTGCATTCTGCACACGGGTTGGTGGAACCCATGAATACAGAGGAAATGGACACTTGAACCAAAAAGGAAAACGGCCCAAGTCCTCCCTCTGCTCTGTGTGTCTCTGCTTGTGCAGCTCCCATCCCAGAAAACAGAATCCGTCAGCCAGGAAGACATAAGTTCCAGCCACCAGGAACTCTATAGAATGGTTCAAAATTGGTAAAACAAGAATATCTCGGAACCACAGAAAACCAGCTCCTGTAAGGAGCCACACATTCCTAGAAAGGAGTAAAAACAGTCCTTTTGAAAAAACCCACTTCCAACACCCACATCCCACAGATACAACAAAACAAGAACAGGGGAAAATTCAAGATGGGGGAAAGACCGGAAGAGCAACACCAGAGAGGGAAGACAAAGAACGGCGTGACAGTCCACTTGCTGCTGCTCCAGAGTGAACCGTGAGGGCATTCTCACTTCTGGGGGAATAGCCCTGGGAACTCACGAGCCGCTTTGCCACCTGTGAGAACACCGTGGCGTGGTCTGCTGGAGGAGCTGGTGTGTGCTGAGTAGCACAGCAGCTGGGAGCCTCCATGACCGTTGCATCACGGGTCACTTGAGGCCCTGCAAACGCCAGCATGTAAATACACCCAGGTTTATTTACAGCCACAAGTGCTCAGTATGACGGTCCACATAGAAACATGTACTATAAACACAATGCCCACGAAAGGTAGAATGCTTGGGGAAAAAGGAGATAAGAAATTCCAACAGCTGGACCCCAGGTAACAAAAGTAAGGGATGATTTCCCCTTTATTTAAAAACCAATGGCATCTTTTTACTAGGAACTCTTGAAAAGAAAAGAAAAGCAAAGGAAATAAACGCTTTGGGGTTTTGAAGTAAAAATTCATGACCAGGATGCCTTTACTTCCTGTCCCTTCAACCACGACATCCTTTGCTGGAGTCCTTTATCTGGTGCTTTGTATACATATATTTAATCCTATACAAAAGTGATAGGATGTCAAGAAGGATCTATAATAACACCATTTTTTAATTTCACTTCAAAGACTTGGCAATTTCTGATCCATGTGACATTCACACTCCTTCAGGGTCAAATAACATCTTGCAGCCTTCATAAAATGATTAAATATTTTAAACAGCTCCTGCTTATACCTCCATCGCCCCTCGAGACTGATACTGTTATCGTTTTTGTCAAAGCCAGTTTCCATCCGCATTTGTCATTCCTGCTTGCATTTATGAGTTATCAATCGCCACGTCAAAATGCAAAATAACTGATGCTCTTTGGGCGGTATTGGATGGTCTATCTGGGGCTTTTAATCAATGCTGATTTCTATTTTCCATACCCATACATAAATCTTTACTATTCTGGGCCACATATAATGCGTTTGTACAAAACGCAGTGACAGAAGCAGTGGTTATATTATCAAACATTATACCTCGGGGCTAACTGAGTACCAAGGGCTTTCAAAAGGAACCCTGGGAATTACCGTGCAGGAGACATGACCGCAGTGGAGAATATAAGGAATTGGTTGTTGCCGTTTATAAATCAACATCCTGCTAGCTAATCCCTCTCACTTAAATACAGTCCAGATTCTTTCCGTGATCCTCTGTAACTTAGTCATTTTTTTTTCTAAAAGGCAAAGTTTGCATAATCTACACAAATAATAATGAGCTGTGTGTTCTGATTTCTTCGACTTTTCCCCGGGGCATAAATTCAAACGGCAGCATGGAACTTATTCAGGAATAGCTATTTTTTTTTTAACCTATACTGGAATTTTCCATGTTATGTCTCACCCCTAGTTAATCTAAGAGAGAATTGGCTTTGCCATTTCAAAGGGCATTTGCCTAGTTGAACAGCAGTCATTGCAGAAATCATTCAAACAAGACATTAGTGCCCAACGGATTTCAGTGCATGTGGGTACCCAGAGCTGTGGGAACTCACACAGTACCTTTAAAATGAAGCCAGGGAGTATGCGCAAGCTCAGAGCGGAACACAGCAAAGGTGTCAAGCCGGCAGAGTCCAGAAATACACAGGTAATTCACCAGCTTCCTCAAAAGATTAAAACACGTGAAGAATGGCCTCCAAAGTTTTTTCATTGTGATTAGCTTGCTTCTTCATGGACCTTGCTGTAAACTAATTGGCCTCCCGCCCTTGCCCCCCTACCCCATTCCAAGCAGTGTAATGGCTGCCAGTTAGTTCCCCTGGCAGCAGACAGTGACAGGGCAAGGTTTCCAGCGGAAAGGGCTCTGGCTTAATTAGTTCTCTGGGATTTGCAGCAGAAATCAAGAACCCAAAAGACTGCTGCTATAACAAACTTGTATGTTTAGGAAACGTTGCAGTTGTAAAGATGTCTCCCAGCATTTGAGATGGGAAATTGAATACCAAAGTAAACAACAGTGTTGTTGACGGATTAATGATGGTCAAAAATGAGGATGAGAAAACTCACATGGGCTCATACATCAGGGTGTCCTCTGAAAGGCAGTTTCAAAAGGCAACTTCGAGTAGCTGATTCAGAATAGTACCAGTATGATGAAAATGGCTTTCTGTACTGTGTTTCAAGAGGCAATATGTTCTGTATTGAATTCAAGTACTCACAGCTTAACAAAATCAGTGAGTAGCCAGCCTCATTTGGCAACTTGTGTGTTCAATAAGCAGCATGTGATAACTTCAACATTTATTTATCTGAACACGGGGAGGCTCGCTGAGTGAACGGGAAGTCCCTGCCATCTCTGCAGTTTCAGAGAAGACTGATGTCAGGCATCTTTGGAATGGTTGTGTGAAATAATTAAGCAAGGCTGGGCTGCTGATGCCTGAGAGTGGCCTTGCAGGCGTGGCATCCGTCCTCCTTTTGTCCCTTGGGACCATCTGGACTGAGCCTACCCCTCGGACATTTGGTAGGTCTTGGAATATTTGAAAATGACTGTTCAGCCCCCTGAGTCCTCTCCTCTACATATCTCTCAGGTGCTGCTCACTCATTGTGGTCTTGCTTCTTCTCATCATTGTTTTTCCTTCTCTCTCCTCGGCACACTGTCGGCATTGTCCTCACCCTGGGAGCCGCTGGCACTGACCACAGCCACCACGTGCAGTTGGATCAGGTCACAACAGCACGGCATTTTCACACCGACATTCTAAATGTTGCTTTTATTTCCACATTGCAAGATTAAGTTATCATTTACTCCACAAGTACAGAGAGAGAGCGCCTACTGTGTGTCAGGTGCAGCGTGCAGTCCTGAGGCCATGGTCGTCTTGGCTGTCACTGCACCCCCAACAGCTACCCCTCTGTCCCGTGCACGGTGGTATTTTTCATGTGGCCAGTACTTCTCAGTGGGAGGGGCTGTTTGCCCATTCTTCATGGAAAACGCAGCCAGCACAGAGCCAGGGCCACAGACACTTCTTAACAAGGACTTCTGTGGGGACCTCATCGGGTTGTTTTAGGACTGCAATTGTTTTGCCACCATAGGTTTAGTTCTTTTGGTTGTCTCAAGAGCAGTTCAGACGACAGGACACAATGCCTCAGTCATTCCCTGCAGGTTAGCCTGGGGCCGTGGCCTCTGAGGGAGTGGAGGGACGAGAAGGCTTAACAGGGGTTCTGGGGCTGCCTCCTGGACTTAGAAGCTGGGGGATTGGAAGCCCCCACCCCCCGGGGGAGGGCCCCACTCCCTAGAAAAAGGTCCTGAGATGGCTGAATCCTGGGGGGAGAAATGTTGAATTTGCTTGAAAATTTACTACTTGTTTACTCTTTTAATTTCTTTACCGAGTTATTATTTATTTGAATATGGTTTAATCCCAAGCTCAATATTCAGTCTTTCAACTTAACACCAGAATTTGGAAACATACCTATTTCCACTATAGTAAAAGTACCTATTTCCCAGCCACAAACCTATTTCCACTATAGTCAATGTACCTATTTCCCAGCCACAAACCTATTTCCACTATAGTCAATGTACCTATTTCCCAGCCGGGGGCACTTTTGTCCCTTCCTCCCAAAGAGTCCTTGGCAATGTCTGGACATGCTTTTTGGGGGCAGGCTGGGGTGGGGCTCATCACTGGCATCTGGTGGGTAGAGGGGTCTCTGTTAAACATCCTACAATGCTTAGGACAGTCCTCCACAACAAATAATGATCCGGCCCCCAAACATCAACAGTGCTAAGTCGAGAAACTCTGATTAATATAGCAAATCCCCCCCAAAGTGCATATTTGCATGGAAGAAAAGGAAGAAGGAAGCAAGAAAAATGAAGCTGCTTGTAATATGAATTTATATATTCTAGCCAGTGTAAGATAAGAGGAGACAATATGTTCTCCTTTTCTGCTGGATAAGAATTGATAAATGTTTATTAAAATGATGTTTTTAAACCTGATTTTTTTACACTGAAGTACATACGCTAGAAACACGGTTTCTATAAAGGCTCAAGGTATGAGTATAGATATAGTGTGACATATTTAAATATCTGAATTGCATTTATATTGAGATGACTAGCTTCAGAAAAAAAGCAATGCTTTTCATATTTATTTTAAATTTTGGATGAATTACAGCAAATGCAGTTAATCTAATTTCTGGATTCATGGAAAACGAAGCATGATGACTGTTTTGCCTTGTCATAACAGCATGTGTGTCAATATTTCTGGGCGAAATCAAAGACAAATTCCAAATCATAATTTCGCAAATCACTCCAAAATGGGGAGCACCGTGAATTTTGGCAAAGAGTCTATGCTCTCTCGCTCTATAACTTTGGTGTAAATCTTCGTTATTTGCAAAATGTATGCATATCTTGTGCTGAGGTAAAGGCTCTGGAACACGGCCTGGGCTTTTGGATCCAAAAGGCCTTTAATTGATTCACCAGTAGACAGATTCTCTCCCTGTCTACTGGTATGAACTTCAGCAAGTCATTTTACCCTGCCTGTCTCTTTGTTTTCTGGTATGTAAAGTGGGGTTAATAATGGAGGTACTTCCTTTATGGGGCTGTTCTAAGGGTTGCTGGAAACCCAGGACACAGACGAAGCCTTACATTGCCATTTTATCATTATTAATATTACAACTATTCTTTTTTTTTTTTTTTTAGACATAGTCTTGCTCTGTTGCCCAGGCTGGAGTGCAGTGGCATGCAAGCAATTCTCCTGTGTCAGCCTCCCAAGTATCTGGGGTTACAGGTGCCTGCCACCACACCCAGCTAATTTTTTATATTTTTGGTAGAGACGGAGTTTCACCACGTTGGCCAGGCTGATCTTGAACTCCTGACCTCAAGTGATCCACCTGCCTCGGCTTCCCAAAGTGCTAGGATTACAGGAGTGAGCCACTGTGCCCGGCCTCAACTATTCTCACTATAACAACGTCTCGCTATATCCTCATCCTAAATGTATTAGTTTCCCAGCGCTGCTATAACAAAGTCCTGCACACTAGATGGCTTAAAACAATAGAAGTCCATTCTCTCCCTGTCTGGAGGCTAGAAGTCCAAACGCGAGGTGTCAGCAGGGCCCTGCTCTCTCTGAAGTTTCTAGGGGAGCCACCCCAGGCCTCCCTCCCAGCTCTGGGGCTGCTGGCCATCCTTGGTGTTCCTTGGCCTATGGACGCATCGCTCCAGTCTTCGCCTCTGTTGTCATATGGCCTTCTTTTGTGTGTTTGTGTCTCTCCTCTTCTTAGAAGGACACAAAATCTTATTGCAATAGGGCCCACCTCAGTCCAGTATGACCTCATCTGAATTTCATTGCAAAGACCCCATTTCCAGGTAAGGTCTCATTTTCAGGTATTGGTGCTTAGGAGGCAGACATATCTTTTTTTCTGGATCCAGTATGACCCACACTACCAAGTGTCAAAACAAGACCCCACATAAGCCGGCCTTGTTTAACTTAAATGGAGGCTTGCAGAAACGCCCCACTATGTCAAGGCGTCGTCTCTTGGCAGCTGTCACACGAAGCATGAAGGAGTGTGATGGAGGACCCAGTGTGGGAGGACAGACAGTGAAGCCGCCATGGGAATGTGGGGTGTGGCTCTGCAGGCCACGCACACAGGCAGTGAGCTGCACAGGGAGGTTCTCTGGGGATGGAGGGAATGCTGCCTCCCAGGAGCTCCCATGGAATTCGGGAAGCGCTGACGGTGAGTGTGTGTTTCTCAGCTGCCACACGTGTCATATGCAGTGAGCTGCAGGGGAATCTTTAATTCTTGGAACTCGGGCGAGGTGCTTGGAAACGAAGGCCTTTCTCATTTCATGGGTGGTAGCAGTCCCGTGAAAAAGGTTACCTCGTGTTGCTGCCACCTCAGGTTTTAACAATTTTGTTTTCCTGGATTGTTGAAACAGCCACACACAAGTCAACAATACGCGGTGACTTAGCCTTGATCGGAAAAGCTTCTGTCATGAGTTGAATTGCGTCTCCCCCGAATTTATATGTTGATGTCCTAACCCCCACTACCTCAGAATGTGGCTTTATTTGGAGACATGATCTTTATAGAGGTAACCAAATTAAAACGAGGTCATCAGGGTGGGCCCTGATTTCATGTGACTGGTGTCCTTATAAAAAGGGGAAATTTGCAGACAGACACAGACAGAGAGAATGCCAGGGGAAGATGAAGGCAGAGAGCTGAGTGATGCTTGCATAAGCCAAGGAGTGGCAGCGACTACCAGCAATCACCAGCACCACTGCAGCCACCTTGATCTTTTAGACCCGTCTCCAGGATTGCAAGCCGATTCATTTCTGCTGCTGAAGCCACCCAGTTGGTGGAACGCTGTTAGGGCAGTTCCAGGAGACTCACAGCAGTTCTGCGGAGGCTTCAAAGAGGGAATCCCAGTGGCCTGTGTGGGAGGGGCTCCAGCATCCGCTCAAGCCCCTGTGCCTGAGGCAGACCTTCTGTACAGACGATTCATGGAACCTTTGCTTAAATACCTCTTACAACAGGGAATGCTGCCTCACAAGGCAGCCCATTCCTTTCTTAGGCAGCCTAATGATTGGGAAGTTCTTTCTTCCTTTTCCAAAATCTGCTTCCTGATGTCACAGTCGTGTCCCGGAAAAGCCCAGTAGGATCACTTCCTCTTCTCCTTGGCCACCCTTCGCACCTGGGAAATAGCAATCAGTCCCCTCCCATCTTCATCTGACCAAGCATCCAGGGTTCCAGAAATCAATACCACGCAGGGAAATCCGCCGGACACTGGTTGTTGGCCTTGCGGTGCCGTACAGGCTGCCGGGGAGGTGCCTCCACCGCCCTGCGCTCCCATCGCTGTTGTTAAGACCCACGGTCATGATATCCAAGGGCGGCTCCCAGAGCCCAGGCACTGGCTGCTCTTCTGAGGCTCGTCAGGCGGGTGGTGCTGGCCTTGCTTGGTGGATCCACAGTGCACACCGCGGCCTTGCTCTTCTCCGAGGCAGATCTGGAAGAGGTCTTAGAGAGATGTTGGAGTCCCAGAAGGAAGCTTCCTCTCAGATAACAGACTTTCCCTGTGTGGAGCGTGGTTTTAGCTTCACTGGGCCAAACACTGGGAATGGGAGAGAGCTGTCCTCTCCTGTGCCT
The DNA here is from genome assembly GCF_000951045.1 of Mandrillus leucophaeus. NCBI lineage: Eukaryota > Metazoa > Chordata > Mammalia > Primates > Cercopithecidae > Mandrillus > Mandrillus leucophaeus. The sequence continues at coordinate 4,963,489 of NW_012101587.1, read as the reverse complement.
AGGGGAACCTGCTTACACAGAGATGGCCATGAGCACTGTTGGTCCTGGACACCTCCAGACCAAAAAGCTGATGCAATGCTGCTCTTCATTCAAGCGTGTGAATACGGTTATTATCCACGCAGGATCACAGCATCTTTCTCTTGCTATTTGCCGCTATTGCTAAGGCTTTGTCCCTACGCTGGATCACACTGAAGGTTAATTTGGCTTCATAGAAAATAAATTACATGGCCTGAGAAGGATTTATTGAGTGTCTGCAGCTGGGGAGCTGTTCTGGAAACTCACATGTCCTGAAAAGCAGGGCATTTGGTCTTGTCACTCCCTTCTTTCCCTCTGCTCTCTGTGCCTACCCCCCTCAAACTTCTCCAGACCCCAATCCTTTGATAGAAAGGTCTTGTTGAAAGACTCAGACAGAACCAGCCCACTTCCATGGGGACCAGCATTTCCGAGTCCCTGCCAATAAGCTATTGGCACCTAGTGTCACTGAAGTTGTGGATGAGACTGGTTTGTGATGCTTTGCCTTGCGTGTGTGTGGCTGTTTTTCATGAAGTCCTGATATGTTCTTTGTCCACTCTTGGCTAGGGGTTCCAGACGTCAGTCTTTTAGATAAGAATTTCTCTGGACAGCCAGTGACATCACGTCCTGTCTTCCGACCACTCATGAAAGAGGACTCTCATTCCTTATGGTCCCTCCCATGAGATGCTCAGACACACACATACCCCTGGGGGAAATATCACTGGGCATGGTGCTTGTAGACATAGGCAAAATAATTGGTAGAGTTATAACTACTACACATTTACAATTGCAAATGTCGGTCTGGGAAGACATAGCCAAAAGCAATGCTCCAGACCAAACTTTTGTATGAGGAAAACAATTCTCCTGTATTAGGTCATGGAGAGTTTTTTGTTTTTGTTTTTGTTTTTTTTTTTTTTGAGACAAGGTCTGGCTCTGTCACTCAGGCTGGAGTGCAGTGAGTGGCAAAGTCATGGCTCACTGCAGCTTCGACTTCCCATCCCAGGCTCAAGCAGTCCTCCCACCTCAGCCTCCTGATAGCAGGGAGTACAGATGCGCACCACCACACCTGGCTACTTTTTATATTTTTTTGTAGAGAGCGATCCACCCACCTGGGCCTCCCAAAGTGCTGGGATTATAGGTGCGAGCCGTGGCGCCTGGTCATGGGTAGTCTTAAAATTGATAAAGGCATGTCTTCGACCAATGTCTTCTTGTGGCATCAGTGACTTAACTCCTGTGGAGCCCCTGAAACACGGCATCTCTAAGCCGCAGGGAGCTGGCGGCCGTCTTGAGCGCTCTTCCCAGTTGCCTCCGTGGTGCGTTTTCTCCTCTGGGCCCCTGCCCCTGCGATTCTCACTCCCACTCACTGCTCAATGCCTGGAGAGCCTCAGCAGCCGTCAGGCGAGGCTCTCTGCTGTCCCCACTTCCTGCTCCAGTTCATCCTATACATAGCTGGCAGGATAATCTTCCAAGAGTGCTATTTTCATCAAGCTACTCCCCTGCGTGGAGCCCACAATAGCTCTGCATCATCCTTCTTCAGCCCACTTCCATTCTTCTTTGACCTTGCTTCCCCGACCCAGAAGCCCCCTCCTCGCTGACCTCCTGCAGCCCTCTTGTGCCTCCTGCTGGGTCTTACCAGCTCTGGCCATGGCGCTTCTGCAGAGGGAATGACCTCAACCCCAATTTTCCTTTTGCCTTCTCTTCCTAGTTTTCAGTCTCACCTCTAGCCAAGATTTCTAATTTCCAACAAGCCCAGCGGAGCCGATCCTACGACACACTGAGCACCCGTTGACTCTGCGATCTGTGTTGTGATGCAGATGTGGTTTGCTTCACAAATCCCAACGTGGGACACTCCATACTTTTCCTTTTTTATTTGACAGAACTGCTGTGATGGGTGCTTCGGCACAATGCTTGGGAACCACGGCTGGAGTCTGACAGAACTGAGTTCAATTTCGATTCTGCTATGTACCGCCTATGTGACCTTGAGCAGGTCACCTCATCCCTCTGAGCTTCGGTTTCCTCATCTGTGAGACGGGAATGGTGATAGTAATGAAGCCTGCTTCTTAGGTTGTTCCTGCAAGGGTCAAATGATGTGATAGACATACAGCACCCGACAAGTGCTCGATAAAATGAGCTTTTCTGTTCTTGCAGTGTGTGCTCCAGGCACTCAATCGATGCTGATTAGAACTCGGCACCTGTACACGTGCGCTAGGAGACAGCTGGAAGGATGCCGGCATTTAATTCTCCACGATACTTCTGAGTATTGCTTTCTTTAAGCTGAGCTCCCACGTGATGTCTTAGAAACTTCTCGTATATCCTGGTCTCTTGCTAAGGACATTTTCCCCCACCTGGGCCCAGCCTCCATACCACTTTTTCCATGTTCAGTGTGGACTTCCTACCTCGTCCAGGTTCCTCTATATTAAGACTGAGTGTTACAGCAGCTGCACTTTTCAAGGATGGAGACTGTCTCACTCTTTTTCACAACTTCAGCACCAGCCACGGTGTCTGGCGTGCAATCCATGTTGATGGATAAATTTTGGATAAATTAGCGTCTCCCATAAATAAACACTGGAGTTGGTGACCTCATAGGTCACTGAGCTCCAGTCCTGGGAAGGCTGAAGTAGAAGCTGTGTATCCAATGGCCACCTCTCAGGGAGGTTGTGAGACAGGCTTCCTGCAGAAGTGAGGTCATGGGTACCCATGGGGGAGGCCGCCATGTGTCTCCTGACGGCTGCTCTAAGGTGGGGTGACTCTAAGATCCCACGAATGAAGGAGTCTATGTGACATGACCATGGGCCGTCAGTTGCCTCAGTTTTCTCATTTTGAAAAATGAGGTGTTTCCTTGTGGAGCTGTTTTGAGCGTAAATGGAAATGATACAAGTGAAGTAGGAAGCAAGTGCCTGGCAAGTAGAAATGCAAAGAAGGTTCACTGCACAAGAGCACGAATGTATCCCACCAGCTCTCCAGTACGTCATTTGACTTATGTATCTCGTGGGTGCCCACACTCAGCATCTTCGACCAGGGGTTTATCACTCCCAAGCTCTGTTCTCCTCCCAATTTATTTATTGCAACCATCCCCACTTCATCTCCTTTGCTGTGCGTGGGCCTGGATAGCGTCCCTTCTATTTCAATAAATTATTAAGGCTCCCCCACTTCCTATTGTTCCCTCTCACCCAAGTTCTGCCAGAGGGACCCTTCTAAAATGTGGTTAGATCACAAGATCATTAGAGAGCCCTATTTTTATTCTGAAGTGGACAATTGCTACCATTTACTAGGGCGTGCTTTAGTTTATTTTTGCTGTGTGATGGGTGATTTGCATGCATGCTTATTGTATTTAAAACTGCTCACTTCCTTCATTTTCTCCATAAGGAATATTCTGAACTGAGGGGTTCCATGATTCCATCCCACCAGTGGGCTGTATCTATTGGGAATTTGCCTGCTGAAGTGGATAACTCAGTAGTGTTGCCTGTGTATCAGTTAGCTGTGCTACATAACAAACTATCCCTAAACTAGTGACTTCAAGCAACAATATGTTATTTAGCTCATGATTCTACGGGTCAGCAATGTGGGCTGTACTCAAGTGGTCAGATCTTCTGGTCTCAACTGTGCTCACTCAGGCATCTCCAGCAGGTGAGCCCAGGCCTGCTCAGGTGGTGGCTGGGCAGCAGGTTCCAAGAGTGTGAGGCCATTCAAGGCCTCCTCTGGAGCCTGGGCTTTGAGCTGGCCTGCTGCCACCTCTGCTACATTCTTTGGGTCAATGCAAGTCACTGGCCAGCCCAGATTCAAGGGTTGGGGGAAAGACTTCACCTCATGATATGAAGAGCTTCAAAGTCACACTGCAAAGGGACATGGGGAATGGAAGGAGGACAATTTGCAAAGAATTTCCCACACCCCGATCCACGGCATGCTCCGCGCTCCCTCATGAGTGAGAAGTTCTTGTGGGAGATGAACGGGGAGGAGAAGACAGCTTCTGCCCTTGAAGAAATGACAAACCACAGTTTCCAGTGTGAGAAGGGATATCAGTCTGGTGTGGAAGAGACCACCCTCTCATCGTGAGCTATCGGGGTACAATTTGTTACCTGTATATGTGTTTATCCATGTTCGTCTGCTTTTCAAACTTTTGTCAAAGGTGACATAGTAAATATTTTAGAGTCTTTGCTGCCTACCCACCTCCAGCTTTGTGGCATGAAATGTGTCACTAACTGGATGTGTTCTAATAACATATTTTGCAAAAACAGCCGGCAGGCTGCACTGGCCCTCAGGTCATAGTCTTCTGACTCCCTGGTCAATTTCGAATCTATGTCTGTCTTTTAGTTTTCTTTCCAGAGGGGCTGTATGCTAGTGCTCTTATGGCAAAAAACTAGGTGTCAGATGTTACTTTTCTTGTTGTTGAAGAGCCTCTTTCCTGGTGTTTCCAGACTCTGTCAGTGAAAAGGGAGCTGCAGATCCACCTCTCTGAGCTCATGTACGTTTTGAGGCCTCCTTCCATGTCGTGAATGTGCATGACTCTTGAGGCCAACACTGTTGTCTGTCTCCTAAACGCTGATGTGGCATCTCCTGAAAATGAGCTTTGGGCCACACTCGATTTCCTGAAATATCATCACAAAGAATATTACAAATAAAAGAATTTGGGAGCATCATTATATTAGATCATCTTCTTGCTAAAATGTGAGATCACCTTCCTGGGCTCCAGGCTGGAAGGAAGAGCACAGTATTATTAAAGAGTTAGCTATGACAAGTGGATAAAAAGCAAAACTGAATGCAGAAGTCTGCTATTTAATGTAGTGCGCGCCGGCGTTTACCCAGCTCTGTGTCTGTCATGCATGGCTCTTTTCTGAGAATGGCACAGACTGTTCTGCATTTGGTTTCCAGAATCAGCAAATTACATTGGCAGAACAAAGCTGTCATATTTGGTGGTATTTTGTTACATCCATTATTTCACTTAAGTTTAAACATCTCTTTGCAAAATCAGATCCTACTTTAAAAAATTGCCGTGTTTTGCAACATTAAACAAAATGACAAGCTGGAAAAAAAGTTGATTAGTAAGCAATGCATTGAGGAAAACTCTCCTTTAGGTTCAGAAATGAAGAAATGAAGACTTAAGTCAACAAATGCAGTCACTTTTCTTATAAACAAGAATGTGGTTTGGAACTTGCAAAAATTTCCAATTAAGTTATGCTCAGTGAAACCACAGAGTCTGGACCAACGGCCCTTGGTGGCTGGGCAGAGGCTAAGTGGGGCTTGTTGCTACTGATGCAAAGAAGCCTTGGCTCAGCCAGCACACTTAGCACCTCGTTAGCCCCATCACCAGCATGTGCCAACTGGTCTCGCCCATGGAGACCAAACCACCTGCCAATGGACTGAGTGCTCTCCTGTACCGTCCTCTTGTTTGGCTTCATATAGACATAACCTGTGTCTAAAGCCACCTTTTGATAAAGGAAAGATGATGCAGATATAGTCTATGTCTTAGTCAGGGTTCTCCAGAGAAATAGAACCAATAGGATGAAATGCATATACAATGGGCATTTACTCCAGTGATTATGGAGATTGAGAAGTCCCATAACCTGCCATCTGCAAGCTAGAGATCCAGAGAGCCTGATCATGTAATTCAGTTCCCGTATGAAGGCCTGAGAACCAGGAGTGCTGATGTCCAAGGGCAGGAAAAGAGGGATGTCCCAGCTCAAGCAGAGAGAACACGTTTTCTCTTCCTTCCACCTCCTTGTCCTAAACAGGCCCTCAATGCCCACCCACACTGGGGAGAGTGATCGCCACTGAGTCTACTGACTCAAATGCCAATTTCTTCCCAAAACACCCTCACAGACACACCCAGAAATCCTGTTTTACCAGCTATCTGGGCATGTCTTACCCCAGTCAAGTTGAAACTTAAAATTAGCCATTGGAGTCCAAATCTTTCTTTCCCTATTTTTATAAACAAAGCATAGGGAGCAGAAGCACACTTTACAAATACAGCGCGACTGCCATGAAACTGCGCAAATAGTCACAGCTCGTGGTTGCACCTGTCTGCATCTCGGGTGTCCTCTGGCTGCGGGGGAGAAGGCTTGTTTCGCACAAATGTCTGTGGTCCAGATTCTGCCTGTGCCATCCTCCAAGTATTCAGTGCTCTATTCTTGGATTCTACTCCTCCCTACGTTCCTCTGTGGTTCCCAGTCTCAGAGCCTGCTAATGGGGTCTGACAAGTGTTTCTACACTTCCCCTCACCGAGGCACCTACATCTTCTGTCTCTCTTTACCAAACCAGATGTCAGGTTGGGTGGATTTCTTTCCACTTACCTTCTGACCTCTTCCTAAATAAGCACTTCCTGCTAGGGCTGGTGCAGCCAGTTGGTACCGTGCTGAGCAAGACCCCGAGGCCCTGGAATGTGAAGCCTCTGTGCCAGGGGAAAACTCTCCTTTAGGTTCCGAAATGAAGACTTAAGTCCACACCTGGCACAGGCAGGTGTGGAGAAGGCATTGGCTTTACCTGGACGAGCCTGGGAAATCATGGTGATGATGGAATTTCAAATGTGGTTAAAGAAGGGCAGAGACTGATGAATAGTATTTATTCATTCTCAAGGGAGCAGATGCATTTAGAGCCATCATTTCAAGCAGGGATCATCGAGTTTATTCTATGAAGAGGCAGACAGTACATGTTTTAGGATTTTTGGACCACACAGTCTCTGTCACAATGACTCAGCTTTGCTGTTGTAGCATGCAAACAGCCGTAAACCGTATGCAAACAAAGAGGGTGCGGTTGTGTGCCAATAAAACTTTATTTCCAAAAGCAGGAGGATAGCGGAGTTGGCTTGCAGACAGTCATTTTCAGAGCCCTGATTTAAAGAGTAAAATGGCAGAAAGAAGGGATCTTTGTGGATGTGTTTGTGATTGGAGCATAGTAGGCTTATTGTGTGTGGGGGGGGTGCAGGTGATAGGTAAGAGGCAAATGTGAATGTGAGATTTATGGACTTAATTTATATAGAGATGGCAGGGCACTTGGAGTTCCTTGGTGGGGTTGGGACGGACAAATCACAGGCAGAGAAAACAGCGTGTTACACTTTCTACTTTTAGGACATCGGTATATTGTATTCTAAATTGATAATTCCATGGGGAGGAGGAAATAAAAGGAAACCTACAAGTGATTATTGAGTTTAACTGTGCTCCTAGTGAGGTGGACTTTGTTATCTCATTTTATACAAAATAAAGTTAAGGGTCTGAGAGGTGGAATAAGTTGTCCATGGGGACTTTCCTAAATTCGCGTTCTCTCTTCTCAAACACATGTCCCTGGTTGGTTCCTTTTGAATTCTTTGTGGCACCTGGCAGAACTCTCACTTGTCCTAAGTGATGGCCAATAACTGTTACGGCCAATCTTCCCTCTCTCTGCTACTGAAGGCTCATGTGGAGCCTGCTCACCTTCCCCCGCCCTCTGTGTGTCTGAAGGCTGCATGTTCTGGGCTTAGGAGTCGGTGGCCATTGGCTAGGTGTGGCCCTTTGGGGGCATGGGTGAGAGATGGAGGAGCCAGATGGAGAGGACTGGGTGTGCCTCTGCCTTTGGCTGGGGAGTTGGGTCTTCTCTGTGGGTGATCTTGCTCTGGCCTTCCTTTGTCCCTCCAGCCTCCAGCTATTGTGACTTTCTGCTCTTACAAATTAAGAGGCTGCCTCAGTGTTCCCTATTTGGCTCTTAAGCAACTCCATTACCTACCTGGCTGATTCTCTGCATTTAATTCCTGGTTGGGCCATGCCTGATGCAGAGTCTGTTATCTTAAAGCTTTGCTTATTTATAAATATATTACTTCTTTCAGGTACTTTTTTTTTTTTTGTAGGCTAAAACTTTGACCCAAAGGAACAAATGTAACAGACCATGTCTGTTCTGTTTTCAGATAAGCCCATGGAACAGATGTATTCCAGGAAAAACACTTCTCAGCTCTGGTCCCAGCAGCTTCATCCTGGTCATTTGGGTGCCCAAGTATTCCACTCATAAACCACACTGACCTTTCAAATACCACAGGACCGTGCCCTTGGCATCTCACATGAATTGACTGTGGTCTTCTTAGTGAATTAAACAGATTTTTTTAAAAACCCAATTTCTTGCTAAGGATGAAAAACTCTAAGGCTATTGTTAAAAAAGAGACTACATAAATAATATTGTTTTGAAAAGTAACTATTCTGCTTCTGATTTTAGCTCTCATTTTGCCTGTGTGCAGCAGGGGAGAAGTTTCCAGATCATCATTAAAACAACAAAACAGTATCTAGATCTTCTTTCCCTTGTTTTACCTTTTAATTTCCATGAGTTGAAAAACAAAATTCCAATTTAGGAAGAAACGTGACTTAAAATGTCCAAAATGTGTAAAATAGTTCATTCCAGTCCTTCTGTAAATTCTTACAACTTGGAGTCCAAAGAGAAACAGCGATACTACGGCCCTGTAATTATTGAGCCCTGGGGACAGCCTGTCCTTCCTTGCATTCGAGTTCACTTCAGCTGCAATAATACAGACAATGAATGTAGCCCTGGCCAACTCTTTCATTTTAATGAAATCCACACTTCTGGTATAAAAATGAAAAAGCAAGACTCAAAGATGCTCCGAATCATCATATTTTTCCTAAAGGCAACTATGTAGCTGTGTCCTGCATGTGGACTTGTGCTGTGTGCACATGCTCATGTGGGCGTGCTGACGCGTGCGCACTCGTGGGCAGCTGTGTGCGTGCGTGTTTATTCCTAATTGAATGGTGGGATGTTACCATCAGTTTGCTGTTTGCAGACAAAATAAAACCCAGTACAGACCAGTTAAACTTTGAGATTCTTGCGGCTTACCAAACTCAGACTTGGAGAGAAGAGAATGAGAGGGAGAGAAAAAAAAAAGGATGAAAGTGGGAGAAAGAAAAAAACCTGGTGGTTGGGGGGAGGGATTGTGTTTTTTTTTTTTTTTTCTTTTCTTGAGAAAGTGAATAATGTCATCGTTGATTTAATTAGCAAATTCTAGATGTGCTGACAAAGGAGATTTTCTTGGGAGATGCACTGGGTTGTGTCAATGCTCTGAATGAATAGGCAGAGCCGAGTTCCTGGTAATAACAGATGAACAACACAACTCGCCAAACCTCAAACAGTGCATAAATCAATTTGCTGGGAATTAACCACTCGCTTCAAAATTAGGGGTTACTTGACAGGGTTTCAGTGATTAGGTTGTCAGGGACCTGTATTTCTAGCTGGGATTTATCTATCATTGATATGAGCGTATCTCCCCCTGAGCTGCAGACTGACTTGCATCGCCAGCTTGCAGGCCGAGCTCAGAGGGTGGGGGCCCTGCCTTCTGGGGAGCAGATGGCCCTTTGGAGGTCACCCGGGCAGGGAGGAGAGGGAAGATGTGCTGGCTCTTCACACTCCTCCTAATGCCTCTCATATTAGCAGGAGAATTGTGAATGAGGGAATGTGTCTTGGAATCCTTCTGACATCACATGACCCCTTTGATGGCATAAAGAGCTTAACAATTTGTTAAATGAGATGCCTAAAAGTGTACAATTGCAGAGAAATTAGTGAAAAGCAATAAGGCACCGCGAGGTCACTGAACTCAGGGAGTTGGATCCCTGGTGTCGTCAGGGTGCAGTGCTCTGGGCCTTCTGACTTCAAGCTGGGACTAACTGCCCCCCCGAGGGCCTCACCAAGGGGCCTTCCACTCTGGGGCAGGCTGAAGAGGAAAAGGCAGTGATGATCCACTTCCTCAGGCCAGACTAAGCATGAATTGGGGAAGGGGCATGCCATTGGGCCAGGTTTCTTATCTGACATGTTTCCTTTATTGGCCAGCCCTTCACTGACCATTATTCAGCACACTCCTGCCCACTTGGAAGTGTACACTCCCACTTGACAGCTCCTTGCTCTGTAAGAACAGTCCAGGAGTTCTACTAAGTTTAACCCGTAAGGACCCCAGTTTATTAGGCTGGGCCCAAGGACATTAACCCTGTAACACTGTCAGACAACATGGAAATACGAGTCCCTGGTTCCATCACCACAATTTGATAGCAACAATGCCCAAATCATTAGCCACATTCCCAGAAATCTCTTACCATCCCTTCTCTTTTCCTCTATTTCTTTTCCCTAATTACTTTTTTCTTTCATTCTTTCCCAAGTCAGCAAAGCTTAGCTTGGGCTCCCTCTTCTTGTTTGGGATTTCTGGAAGGGGGTTTGCTTGCTCTATCCTTGTGATTCATCCCATCCATCCTCTTCCCACACTCACCCCTGGCGCTCTTGGAAAGCAATGATGTACCTTTCTCTTCATTTAGGTGACCTTAAGTACCTCAAAATCACAGCATCTCCAAGCATCCCTACCCAGTTCTTTGGTGCCCAATACAAGAGTGTCAAGGTCAACTTAAATAGAATGGGCTTGCTTTACTGGGAGGTAAAATAAAATGTTCCTCTTTCAATTACTAGAAAATGCCATTGGATTCAACGGTAGCAGTTTTGGTGTTTCCTTCCTGTAATGGCTCTCCTGCTAATCATGTTTCTTTCTCATATCTCTTCCTGTTCACTCACAGCCTATTAACTGGTCATTAAGTCCTCCTCAATTTCATTGAGTACCCAACTTCCTTATTTTGGTGTCTTCACAAGGCAAATGTTTACAGGATTGTTATTTTTCTTCTTCACTTAAAAAATGAAACTGACCCACTGATTTCTGTGAGTCTTTCTGCCACCTTTCCTAAAGTCCACTTTACCTTAGCCATGTCTATGGTCTACTAGGGCAAATATTTAAAAACCTCTAAGCTACTTCAAAACTAAACCCAACTTTATTGATGTATAATTTACATTCCATCAAATAGTTACCAGTTTTCACTGTACAACCCAATGAATTATAGGAAATTTACGTAATTGTGCAACCATCACCATAATCTAACTTTAGAACATTTCCATCAATCCCCACAAAGAAACTCCATACTCATTAGTAGTCATTCCTCACTTTGCCTACCCAGCACTAGCCAACCTCTACTGTAATTTCTGTCTTAATTGGTTTGCCTATTCTGGACATTTCAAGTAAACAGAATCAAACAATATGTGGTTTTGTGTGTCTGACTTGTTTCACCTAACAATGTTTTTTGAGGTATATCCATGTTGTAGCTTGTATCGGTACTTCGTTCTTTTTCACAGCTGAATAGTAATCCATTGCATGAATATAGCACATTTTATTTATCCATTACCAGTTGATGGCCTTTTAGGCTGTTTCCACTTTGAGCCTTAATTTTACCCAGGTGCCTACTTGGATAAGTCCTTTTTTATAAATCCTTGTTTCTCTGTTACAGGCCATAGAGCTTGTCTACTTCGAGGAAGCCTGGAGGTACTCAAGCACGTATGTATTTAATACCTCATCTTTTCTGGTCCTCATTTCCTTCAGACCATCCTCCTACTGCCTCTCCAGCTTGTGGTCTATAATTAATGAAGTCAACCAACTATGTATTTTGTATAAAAAAGCCAGGAGATAAAACTGATTGCTTGATTTAAATTTGGTCAAAGAGATGAACAAAAATAATTGACGCAACCTATTCCTGGACAGCACAACCCTAAAATCACTTCTGCTCCCTGATTTGTACATCTTTGCTCACTGAGCACCTGGACCTTTCTCTTAAATGCTGACTGCAAACGTCTCTCTCATATAGCAAGCTGCTGAAATCTTTAGCTGAGGATCTTCTTGCTAATTCTGAGCCTGTGAAGTTATTGAAGACTGGCCTCTGCTCTGCCTCTAACACTGAGTCCCCATTCGGGCTCTAAGGAAGGCTGCTCTGTTTGCTTGCATCTAGTTTGAGTTCATTAGGATCTGAATATTTTGGCACTAAATGAAATAAAACGTATTTTGGAGTAGTTAGAGCATCTTGGAGCGTTGAATTTTGGGAAAACGTTTGTGCCTTCTCACTTCCCATAATTAGGAAGTTGCTGGAACCAAGGATGTTAACGTGTAGCTTTGAGACATGAGTCCTGCCAAAGTTCCTCCATGTGAGCTGCTGCCTTCCACGTCCGACCGACATGGCTTCCTTCTCTCCAGGTTTCCTTTTGGATCACCAGGTCACTCCCTCTCAGCGTCCTCGAGAACCAACCTAGAGGATTCTCTGTCCTTCAGGAGGAAATCGGGCCAGGAGCAGTAACTGAAGATGGGAGCTTTGTTTGTTGTCTGTTTTCTGTGATTGCACCAGGGTCACAAAAGTCACAATGGTGAACTCTGCACAGGAAGGGCCATGGTTTGTCCCACTCCTGCCCTCGCTGGGTCTCTCTGCTTGGGAGCTCGCTGCTCCAAAGATCAGCTCCAAGATGGGGCCTGTTTCTTTCCATTGATGAATCTCTTCTCTCATGACAAAAATGGCTACAGGAACAGAAATGGCTCCAAATGAAGCCATTCTCATGACAAAGACGGTAATGAGGACCAAAAAATGGCACAAAATCAATTTATTCTCATGACAACCTTAAGATTGTAATGAGGACAAGAAAAACAGTCTGAAATTTATCAATTCTTGTGACAACCTTGAGACAGTAACGAAAGCGGCAAATGGTATGAAATTGGCCCGCTCTCCTGACACACAGCGAAAAAAACCGGACAATAGCACATTTACCTACCCCATAGACAGCCCGGAGGCTGGAACAAAAAGGGAAAAGATTACAAGATTAACCCATTCCTGTCAAAAATAATCTTGAAAGGGTAGCCTCCCACATGTCCTTTAACAATGACTGCACCCAGGTAGAGTTACATGTTAACTCCAGACTTTGCTGTGGGATGGAATTCATGGCTTGGATTCCCAGTTGACAGTCACATTTCTTTAGGATCTGTGAAAATTGAATTGTACTGATCTTATGGACTACGCGATGCGACCATCACTCTAGATCAGCTTTTATTTGATGGTCTCAAAGTGCTCTCTCAGTCTGGACTTATTAAAAGGATAACTCATAAGGCATATAAGCATTGCAACAGTGATACGGACAATCATGCTGGAAATACCCACGAAGGTGACAGGTGAAAGGAATGGGGAATAGAGGCAACTTTCTGAGTCAGTGTAACAGTTGCTGCTGCATATTCCATAGAAAAATGGAGTTTTGGGGTGTGTGTTACTGAACCAGTATCTGTTCCTCAACCCTCAACTTAGCATTCTCATGCATGTAGGAATTCACAGATATTCTCAAAGAAGACACTGAAGAGCTTCTCAGCAGAGTCAGCATTCACTACAACACGGCTCAATGACTTGGGATCATTGAGTTAATAATCCAGATACATGATTCAGTAGGTCTGGAAGTGGAGAATACTAGGAATATACACATTTTAAAAAGTAAATGTCATTCTTGAGGGTGCTGAAGTTGGAGAAGCATCAATTTATTGTGTGCAAAGGTACTGATTTGAAGAAGCTGGATTTATGATTCCTAATCAAAGACTTCACTCACTAATTCCTTCCTGCTAAAACTGCTAAGTTCCATCCCTGACATCGCTGATGAGTAAGTAGCAGAGGGCCAAGTTTTAATGTCAATTCAGGTGCCAGTCAGCTTTTCCGGGGCTTATAATAATTATTGATGAGTGATTGAATGACAGAGATTGGAAGTAATGGCTTGCTTTGCTTGGCTGGCAAGTACAGAGATAATAAAGAGATGGAAGCCTCCCCTGTCTGACTGCTGGTTTTCATTACATGAAATGTGAAGTGGTCAAGTCTTTCTCTTTGTCTATCTGCCTATTTACTGTTCCAATTGATTTGGTCAGTGTTGAGTGATAGGGAAGGAGATATTTTTTGTTCCCTGAGAGTAGATCAATTTCTTCATTATTGCATTCCTTAAACAAGTGGATGCTAACCTAAGTTCTAACATTTTTTTTCTGCTACAGTTTCTACATTTTCTCCCCTCTCTTTTGTTGATGGTGGGCTTCTGGTGTTTTTTGCAGAGCTCAAGGAGTTGGATGTGAATTGTAAGGTTTTGGCAAAGGCTCTGGGTCCAGCATCTCATCTTTCCTGTGTTTTGGAATGAGTCCAGTAATGACTGCACCAACGTGTCACTGTTGTTTCCCCAGACACTCTCTCTGGAGGCCTCTCTCAGTGGGATCAGTGGCCTTGATGATCCAAATATTTTCGGTCAAGTTCGAGGTCAGGACATTGCTGAAGGAGCTACTACAGTAATGGATAAAGAGGAATACATGAGGATTGCTTTCAGGTCAACGTGAATTTTGTCATATGACAAGTTTGTACTTGACTTTTTATTTTATTTTAGCAATTCTAGGTGGCCCAAGAGCCAGGAAATTGGATACAAGGTTGGGGATTTTCAGATCAATGTCAGTAGACATGCAAGTGGCTGAAGGGAGTTTAAGGTGGTAGAGGAGGCAGCTTTCAAGTAGGTAACCTCAATTTAGGGTCCAACAAAGTCATGAGGCTAATAGTCTGGTTGAGCTGGGAGGGGTTGAGTGATAGGTAAGGACAGAGTTTCTTCTTGTTGGTCAACGCTGGGGGCGAGGGAGAGAGAGAGAGAGGCAGGGTGTGAAAGAGAAAAAGGAAAGAGAGAGCGACACAGAAATATCATAAATTGAAGACAATAATTAAGTCACTTTTTGGTGTTCTCTTTTTTAGTCTAAATTATCCCAAGTGTCTTTTAACCTTTGTTCAAGGAATCTAGCTTCTTCTTAATCATTTTTGTCACTCTTTTCTGCATTCTCTCCAGGTTTCCCCATAAGTTCAGAAGTGTTATCTCATTTCTTTCCACAACATACCCATGAGGTAAGTAGGGTCATTGCCAAGCTCAAATTTACAGATTGGATGAAAGTAAGGCTCATGGTGAGTAGATGATTTACTCAAGGTCAAACTGCATGGAGGCGTCAGGGCCAGAATTAGACTGAGTCCCCAGATTCTGCTCCGTGGACCACGTCTCTCCTGCTCCTTTCTCCTGAGAGGCATAACAATTATTCAATTTCAAAACTCCTTCTAAAGGACTTTCCGTTGGTTTCATTCAGAATTTTGCTTCTAGAAAATAAAGAAAAATGTAAAAAGTGCTTTAGTATGGCTGCGTAATTCTGTTTCCTTTTCCACACACTTACTTAGGCTGTACTTACACACAGCATCACTTTTACACATGCACAAATGCTTTGTAACTCATGTCAGTCAAACGAATGGTTAATTTTAAAATTAGTAAATAGTTCCTGATGAGTTTTGATGGCCATGTGTTTTCACATTGGTTTGGGGGTGTTTAGGCAGTCCTAGAAAAGATACCAAGCCTGAGGTGGTGAGAGATTATGTCTAGTTTTAGACCTGAACCCAGTTCAGGCTAGGAGAACGTCCTGTTTCATTTCCATACTGGATCGTCCCTCCTTCCAAAATTCTTCCTTAAAGACTGCCAATCCAGGAGAAATGTCAATGCAGACACTAGCCAGAAAATTGTCCAGATTTTTTTCCTGTAATGAGATGTTGCTGTCTTGGAAACTGCATGGCAGGTAGCGAGTTGTCATGTCTGCCTCCCATGGGGTTTACAGCAGTGATGTGTTGTCAAAATGGGCTCTGCTAAAGCTAAGTGCCCATGTCCAATATAATCCCTTCTACACAGGTGATACTCAATGAACTGTTAAGAAATCTTTAGTTCACATTCATCTACCGTATTGGAATGGGCAGAAGCCACACACTTTGGAGGTGTTTGAGTGATTCTTTGCCTGTTCTTTCTTTGACTAGTTAATGAATTCACTCAGAGAAGAGAGTCCTCCTGTTTCACCCACCATTGCATCCCTGTCCTCAGTATCATGCCCTGGACATAGTAGAGTCTCAATAAATATTTGCTCAATGGGTTACGTGAGTGACACATTGAATGAGCTCACTCTCATCTTTCCCAGATTTTGAGAGGAAGGAAAACCTGATCTTGTCACATCTCTGCCTAAAATTCTTCAAAGAGGAGAAGAGGAAAATTGTTGCTCCCCTGCCTCAGGTCATGGTCTACAAGATGGGCCACCACCACCGAGTGACTCCTGGGTAAGGATGTAATGGTGCAGTGAGAGGAGAAGAGGAGGGTTCATCCAAAGGCTCACAACAGCAATGTTGCAGCCGGGTGTCGCAGTGAACCTTGAAGGCTGATGGGGCAGAGGAGCTCCGGTTATATTTTGAGAAGAGACCGCATTGTTGAAACATGTCCACATGCCTACTTGGAAGGAAGCAATGGTAACTTAGTGGTATGGCTCTTGGTATCTTTTTGAAAGAATTATGACATATTCAAAACAACTTATGACATTTTAGAGGAATAGAATTATTCCTTTAAACATTACCAATTCCAGTTGCATAAATCATAAATAAACAAAGATTCCAAAGTCAAATTTCAGAAGCCCACACTTTGTGAATGCAACGACAGATTTTCAAAACCTCCTGCAATAAACAATTGCATTTACTCACTAGAGATTGAATGTTAAGTTGTCACCTTCACCTGGTGACAAATGTGATTCCTGAGTGTGTGTGGGGCCATGTTGCATTTACCCAAGTGAAATAAAAGAAGGATGAGCAAGATAAGAAAATCATTTTACAGTCTCCTGTTATTAAAGTCGGCAGTTCCCAGTCTGGGTGATCCAGCCTTTGAAAAAGTGTTCATGCTTAACCTCAGTACCACAGGGTCACGCGTAAGACCCCAGCTGCCTCACAAAAACCCGTGGAGGAAGAGAGTGGCTGCAGGCGATGGGTGGGGGCATGTGCCCTCATCTCCCAGGCTAGGGCTTTTCTCTTCTCTCTCCTGCTCCTCTTTCTAGGAATGAATGATGTCAGAAGACTCCATTATTCCTTTGGCAAAAACTCTCCAGCACTAAAAGTAGAGAAACGAAGGTCTAACATTCAGACTTTGCATAGATTTCTGTGTTTGTTTTGAATGGTAGTTCCTGGGTCCATGCGTCAGGATATGGTATTTATCCTCTCGTCTCAATTTCTGTGATTGAAAATGGGATTGATAAATTTCCCTCTTAGCTCAAAGGGGACATTATACACATTAATGAGTAGAACAGGCTTAAATCTTCTTTATGTTCTATGGACAACTATGCAAATATGCAGAGTTTTTCTTTTCTTTTTTTCCTGTGGATTTCAGCCATATTTCTTCTTAAGGAAAAGAAAAATCCATTGTTAAAAATCACCGTTGCTCTAGATGCCTCCTGCTAATGTGCTTCTGGAGGAACAGTTTTCAAATGAGAAGTAACGGGAGCCGCTCTGATTGAAACAAACTGGTGTTGATTGCGGATCAGCCATCTGTAAAGGAGGCCACCTCGGGAAGGGTGTGAACTAATGAAAAGATGGGCCTGATTTGGGAGCGTGATGGGCTTCGTGCCACCGGCCCCTGTGAGTGGCATGAGATTATAGCAGTGCGAGGAGAGGTAGATTGAGAATAAGTAACTTCTGTCTTAAAGATTAAATGGCAAATTTGCTATTAAATGTGAAAGACATAAAATGGAATTATTGCTTTGAGGACATTAGCTGTGGCCGTACTCACTCACAGACAGTGCGATGACCTGTCCTCCTGTCAACAATGCACCCATCCCAGCATGCCGTTTACAGGCCTGGAGAACAGAGTGGTGAACCCTGGGAGTGGCCCACACAGCACCTTCTTTGCAAGGCACTTCCTATGGCCTCCCTTCATCCAGTGACCTTCCAGACTGGTGAATGTTATTGATGAAGTTGTTACGTAGCCCAGAAAGCCAATTGATAATTCTTAGGGATGTTGGTGATCAGAGGGTGGCCTGGGAGAGGACAATGAGAGGCTTCCACTGACTGCTGACCTGGAGAAGTGGTCCTGGAGTTCCAGGAATCCAGGCTTATGTGATTATAACAAAGGCAGAACCAGAGGTGAATTTTAACAATGCACCCAATTGCCAGGGCATTTGGAATCAGTGAAGCACGATCCCGGAAACAGACCGGCACGGTGGAAGGCGTTCACACTGCACCTCAGTGCCTGAGAGTAGGCACCCCACAAATATTCATTGAAAAAATAAAACTTCAATATACGGTCAAATGTAGGGTCTGTATTGCCCTGCCTGGCTCTCGACACAGCTTCTTCTCTTGCGTAGTCTGTTTGCATGCACCAGCTATAAATACACATTTTCTTTGGTCCCCGTGCCCTGTATTTGAGACTGTGAATGTTTGAACTTTTTGTCTGACTTACGTTCCTGATATCTGGTAATTTTCTCGGAAGTTAGAAAATCTAAAGAAGAAAATTCTAGCATTTCTCTGGTTCTACTTTTCAGCTCAATCTGGATGTAAACTCTAGTTGTTGGCTTGTGCTACATTGTTCGTTGCCGTAAGCCAAAGGATGGCTTATGCCACGGCCATAGGGTTCCCCACAGATTGTCAAAAAGCCCTGAGGCTTTTTGGGGTCACACTTGGACAGCCTGGTTTCTCTGTCTACCCTTCCAGCCACGATGGAGTTTGCATCCTTCCCTTCTGGTGTAATTGCTGCCTGCAGCCCACCTTGCTCAGACCTCATTGTCTTTATGGGGCTGTTGGAAGCTTAGTCTATTTGCATTGATTCCAGCCCACAGGAAACACCTGCTTAGCATATTGGAGTTCCATTGGTTTACTAGGAAATATTGATGAATGGGTGAATGAATGAATGAATATGAAAACTAGTAGCAGTCCCTTACGACCTGTCCTCGACCAGTCTTAAACCCCTCTTGGCACCAGAATTCTGCACTCAGGAAAGCTGTATGTGACTGCAGGGAATAGGGAAGGAGCTGCTAGATCTTTCAATCATCCCCGTGCTTGCATGAGCACATTTGCCAGTAGAGAGGCGATGGGCTGTGCGGCGTGGCACTTTATGGTGTAAAGGCTTATGTTCTGCTGTATTGCGTTATTTTATATGCTTATGTGACTTAAGATTATAGGGCACAATCAATGAAATGAAACACAAGTAGTGAAATAAAGGAGATAACACTGTCTTTTAGATTGGATATGCGTCATTAATTCCATTCTTTTTTTTTTTTTTTTCCTTTAAAATTGGCCGGTATGAATTTCCTGCATATGAACTCAGAGGGCTAAAGCCACTGGTTTGTGGCACTTGCATAGTGTGCAGGCCGCTTCCTGGAAATTCCCTTCCCTGCTAAAGCATGGCCTGGATCTGCCACCATGCCCCACAGCATTGGGTTGGAGACTCTCTTGACACGGCCTGGTGGCAATGCCAAATAATATGATAGTTTCGTGATGACGACAATGTCAACAGGGATCAGAGTGAGAGAACCAAGCTCATTTTCACTTTTGACCCAAGAAGGACTCATTCCCAGATTTTCAGATGTGAAACGCTCACGCACTAATTAGCACTGTCTCTTGCCCTCAGCATCAATTTTGAAAGTCACCAGTTCAAACTGAACACCAGAAACTTGGCAACATAATCCAAAGGATATCCAAACAGATTTTAAATTAATCAGCTTATAAATCCAATTTGCTAGCTATAATAAGACTTTATATTTACATGGCACTTTTTTTCTCTTATTGTTCTTACAGCTAATAATGCTGGAATAAATATTGATTAAATACAGTTCAGCATACAATGGACTTGCTATCTTACTAATCCTCAAAGCATTTCTTTTAGAAGGTCACTACGTGTGCTTGGGCTCACACCTTCTCTATCCACCAGTGCCCCTTGCACCACATGAAAAAATTCTTACCTTCCAAAGACTGGATCTGCTGCCCTGTCCCCAAGTTCCTCCCGTGGGTGTTGGTCTGGAGCTGTTCTGAGGATCCTCTTTTACTCACTCTTTTTTGGGTTCCATGATGTCTTTGCTGCCCTATCTCATCACAGTCCTTTATGAGTCACCACGTGTATGTGTGCCCCATTCTGGCCTCTCTGTGCACCCCTGACTTCTGTCTTGACTTTGTCCTGGCTCCCGACGGCATCCCACCTTTTTGCTGGCCGTCAGTCCAGTTTGGAGTCTAGCTCCAGGATTTCCGTCTGTCCTGTAGTTTCAGGTGCTGAGATCTTGGATAAGGTGCTCATCATCTACGGCCCCTGGAAACTTCTAGAGTCTTATAGCCCCTCTCTCTTAATCCATGCCCCAAAGAGCAAGGAGGCCAAACACTGGACTAATGATCCTCCTTCTACTCGGAGTGTTTTTCTGTGGTGGCAATTTTTACAGAGTGATTTGTGGTGATTGGTGAGAGATAAGTCCCCTTTCTACATCTTGCAGTATCTGACACATGGTAGACACTCAATACATATTTGCTAAGTGATGAATTTCCCAGTAACTGAAGGGGGAATGGTGCATATTAAATATTGCATTCATTCGTTCATCATTCTTTCAGCATGTTTACTGAGTATCTACTGTGTCTCAGTCACTGTTCCAGGCAATGATCCCTGCTCTGAAGGAGACTGCCTTCAAGGGAGGGGAAACAGACACTGAAAACAGAGTAACTCAGTGTATTAAGCAGCATAGGAGAAGGTGATAAATATAATGAAAAAGCAAAGGTGAACAGGGTCAGGTGAACGGGCTGTGCCAGGAAGGGCAGAGGGCTTGTCAGCATGTTGAAAAGAACATCCCGGTGGAGAAGTGGCCGTTGACCAACACAGGAAGGAGGAGTGCTGAGGGGACACCTGAAGGAAGGACTGTCCAGACAGGGCAGATAGATAAGAGCCCTGGATGTGGCTTCCCTGAGCTCCTGGGCCAGGGTGTGCAAAGGGAATGGAGCTGGAGGGGAGGTCGGGGAGTCAATGAGGCTGCATCATGGGGAACGAAGGACCCCGTGAGCTGCCACAAGGACTCCAGCTCTTCTTCTCAGTGAGGCCCGGAGCCTCTGAAGGTTTGGGCAGAACAGTGGTGTGACTTGACTGTAAGGGCTGAGTGGGTGCTGGGAGAGCTGGTGGAGGCCTCTGTGACAATGTAAGGGAGGGAAGAGATAGGTTCCAGCCAGGCTCGCAGTCATGGAGAGGGTTAAAGGCTCTGAGAAGTTCTGCAATAAAGAGTCTTGCTTTACCTTATCTCAGTGCTTTCCACCATTTTGGGCACAAATCCCTGTGTTTTGTATAACACACTCTGATGCCCCATGGCTCTCATGTTCTGCAGAACACAGTCTGGGAAACGCTGCTTTAGAGATGTGTGTGTGTGCCAGGTGCTGGGGGTCATCTGCAGCCTCCTCTGTCTCTAGAAATAGGTGTCAGGCTCCACCACTGTTCCCGAGGCCTGCTGTTGGCTTGAGAGGTGCTCTCTTGTGGAAAGGCCCTAGGTCTGAGCAGAGCTGGGTTTGAGTCTTAGGCAAGTAGCTTTTGATCTCGAGGCTCCTGCTGCCCATCTTTCTAATGATTATAAGAACAGCAACAACAATGGTAAAGGCTGCTTAGACCACCGTTGGGAGTGTATTTAAAGCACTTTGCCTTCATCTGGTGCATAGGAAGAGCTCAGATGCTGTCATAGCTACTGCCATCGTGTCAGATGCTATTCTGCCTGCTGAAATCTCAGAACCCTGCTCTCTGTGGGGTTCCCTATCAATGTCCCCTGCTCACAGTCCAGGGACCCTGTTCTTGGATGAGAACCCTTCTGGTCTGCCCCATAGTGGAGAGCGACGGTGTCCTCATTGCTCAGTTATAGGTTGTCCTACCCTCTGCCAGCAGAATGCACCTTCACCTCTGCACCTGGGATAGCCCCCTGGGTACCTGCTCCAGACCCATAGGGGAGCCCAGTTCTGAGTGGACTCCATCCTCTGACCTGGCCTGTGCTCAGCTAAGTGCCTAAATGTTATAGAAATAACACTGTATGTAAACGAAATCAAGTGTGACTTACAAGTGACCTCTGCATTGAGAACGCCAGACTCCCAGCCACTCCTCTTTTCTCGGGGGCATGGAGTCCCACTTCTTTCCACAGCACTCACTTTCTTCTCTGACTAACTTGTGGGCTTAGAAGCACACAGGGTCTTAGTTTTCTCTGGGGTTATTGATGGACCGGAATACTTTCCTGAGCACATAATTTAGTGTGATTCGAGTTTCGTGCTGGATTTCCTGGACGTCACTGCAGCTACCGTGCCAAGAGCCCTCCCTTCCTGTGGCAAAATCACCAGAGACAAGGTCCACAATGTTCCTACTTGGGGCCGCAAAGGGGGCTGTTACAAGAGGACAAGGAAGATGGAAAAATGTCCTCTGTAGCTGGGTGGCTCACGGAATTGCCCATCCTCTCTGATTCCAGTTGTGGAGCTGTTGGGGGTCGCTTTGAAAGCGAAGCTCTTGCATCACGGCTTGTGTACACCTCTCAGGTAGGGTGTTGCATTTGTGCGTTCAGCCGTTTGTCTTCTGGGACTCCGCTCGTTATTCCATAAAACCCATTGTCAGTCAACAGCCATCAATCACACAAAATTCACGCGCACCACGGATCTGTCAGGAAATCAAAAGGCTGTTAGGGTTGTTGTGATTACCCATTCATGAGCCATTTTGACTGGGAATTTCACAGACCTTCCCTCTTGCTACAAAGAAGGGGGAAGTTTAAATCAATCATTTAAACAATCTGCCAGTGAGGTCTCTTTTTGCCACTGAAAACCCCTTTCCCACCCTGTTGCCTGGTCTTTGGCTTCAGCAGTCTTTTGCCTTTTGTGCAGACTGACTGCATCCAGTCACCACCGGGTTTGTTTCCCGAGGTGGGGGATCCACAGCGATGCCTTCGTGTCATTTAGTGTCGTGAGTGTGAGGACGGGACCTACTCCCGTTCACCCTGGGTCCTCCTGTTCCTGCTCTGGGTTCATATTTCAGAGAAAGAGGGAGGAAGGCGTTTGGAGTGGGAGCAGGAGAGCAGGGCCGCCTGGGATGATTCCTGCTCCTGAAAGGGAAAAGTCCCTGGCTCTCCAGGTTGGCGTTTGGGGGTGGCTCCAGCTCTTTCATGGCTGTACACCTTGGAGTTTGCCTCTGAACAGGAGGGTCGCTGTGGGCTGGGCTCCCTCATAATGTGGGTGGGCATCTTCCCTTCATCTGTCTCCCTGCTTGTCCCAACGTGCCTTGCCATCACTGATAAATGAACTGTGGTCCAGCTGATAACCACTTTGCGTGTCGTTCTTTCTTGTCTTTGCGGCAAGCATGCTCACAGAAATCCTGGAACTGCCACATCGAACCTTCTGCGTTCAGGCTGACAAACGTCCCTGGGTTGGAGGAGCTGGCTGCCTGGCACTGCCTTGTGACCCTGTGCCATGCTGCCATACCCAAGGGGGCACAGGCGAGGCAGCCAGGTGCACAGGAGTTGTGATGCCATGTCAGACACTGGAAACGCAACCATTTCCCAACCACGAGCCTTCTTGGCAACTTGTCCAGCTCACCTTGCCTTGGATCTTCTCCTCAGAGAGGGGATCATGTAGAGAGAAAGAACAATTAAATAAATGCAAGCCCGTTAGCCAACCAACTGACCAATGGGCCCAGCTTTCCAAACAACCATGGGCAAAGATGAGATTAGAAAACAAAATATTGTTAGATCAAATGAGCTCAGAAAGAACGGAAGGTCTGACTGCATGAGATAGTTAAGAACTTTGGGAAGCCCCTGTGTCAACCACTAGCTTCTAATAACCCCACATGAATGTAAGACTCCCAGCGTCAAGGGAGGGATGCTCCCCCTGTGCAGCTGTATCCTAGCAATGCTCTCCCTCTCATGGCTGCACGGATATTGATGATAATGAAGCGTGCTGCACGCAGGTGCGCTGTGCTCGTATCTGCTGCCCCTGGACAGCTGCTGTGGTTACGTGATATCTCAGCCAGTGTGGCAGGTGAAGGCATGCACCCTTCCCTGGAGTGACAATGGCACCCTCCTTGCCCCTCCCCCAGCGTGGTCCCCCGTAGACCTCCCGTGACTACTGCAGCCGTTCCTGCTGAGCGCCGAGCATGCCTGCAGCTCTGCAGTGGCCGTGTGCCCGCGGGGGGCTCCAGCCTGCCATCCCATCCAACGATGACTCTCCAGGTGGGGGGAGGGGTCACCAAGGGCACTGCCGCAAATCCTGCGTCCTTGATATCATCTTGACCTACTGAGATGCTACTGCTGTTAGCTAGCTCCAGGATGCAACCCCTAGATACTTGCATGTATTTTAAACTGGAAAAAAACATCAGTCGGAAGGTGACAGCTTCCAGAATCTGGATCTTATGCAGTCACACCTGGAAGGAAGGGGTCTGAGGTCCATAGGACTGCATTCGCCTGCAGTCTGTGGCTGGTGCTTAAAGGAAGGGGCCAGAACTAGGGTTGGAAGGTGGAACATTTGAGGTCGCTCTTCACCCCGGTGATCTTTGCCAATCAACAGAGGCTTTGAGAAAGCAATCATTGCAAAAGCCATTCAGAAGGGAGGCAACTTAAACAAACAAAACAAATGAATTCCAAAGGCAAAGCAGCTAAATATGAGAAGAAAACAGCGTCGGCTAACGTTGGAGATGTATGAGCCTGAGATGTGGCTTGAATCTTACACGGGGTTATAAATACAGATCTTGATGAAAAGCAGAAGTACTTCCCTACGTCCATGTCCATGGTGTTCCTAAACACTTACCTCTGGAATCTGCTGGAATGTCTAAAGCTGCTAGTCACATGGATCTGGCTCAAAGTCGTGATTAGCAGATGCCCGTGAGCCACCTTTGCTAGTGTGAGGGTAAGTGCAAATAGCACCAGGGCCTTCTTTCTCTCTCTCTCTCTCTCTCTCTCTCCCCTTTGGAAATATTTGGGCTAGAAATGGTTTGGGTCTTGGTGCTATCTAATATTAACTGCATAATGCAGTTAATGCAACACAGGCTCTAATTGCTCACATCTGATATTCCATTTTGATACAACCATAGAAATGTCAAGTTTACCCGTGATAAAGAAACAGAACTGTCATTAGTAGTTTTCCAAATAATTTGTCCCTGTGATTTTTAGAAATAAATAACACAGACCTCTCTGTTGCAAAGCCATCCCACTTACCTGTTTTCTTCTCACTTCTCTTTTGTCAATTGTTTTATTTGGGCATTCTCATCCAGTGAATACATTCATCAGCCACTATTTTTGGGTTTCTGTATTGAAAAGCTCATGATTTCAGAGGAAGTGCATTGTGAATTAAAAAAATCTCAATTATTATAATTAAATAGCTGGTGGTGAGAGGCCCTCTTAATGAATGTGAGGAATTTGTAGGAAGGAAAGCTAAATACTCTCTCCTTCCCTGCATCAAAATAGGAAGAGGCTACTCAAGGAATCATGCTGAAGATTAATTTTCAGAGTGGATTGTGGGTAAAGCAGGTAGTGTCACATACTGAGATTGTTGTGGCCAGGCGCAGTGGCTCACCCCTGTAATCCCAGCACTTTGGGAGGCCGAGGCAGGCGGAACACGAGGTCAGGAGATTGAGACCATCCTGGTTAACACGGTGAAACCCCGTCGCTACTAAAAATACAAAAAATTAGCTGGGCGTGGTGGTGGGTGCCTGTAGTCCCAGCTATTCGGGAGGCTGAGGCAGGAGAATGGCGTGAACCCGGGAGGCAGAGCTTGCAGTGAGCGGAGATCACGCCACTGCACTCCAGCCTGGGTGACAGAGCGAGACTCCATCTCAAAAAAAAAAAAAAAAGATTGTTGCAATGTGACCAAGGCGATTGTATACTAATGGTTTCATGTTGAGATTCTTTGACGACGTCAACTACTGAGCAAACCTGAACTGGGGTGTGAGAGTGAGTTGGCACCTGTTGATTGCTTGGGTCAATTTGGCCAACCTGACTGCACTGGGAGCTTCCCTTCCCTGTCTTTCCACATGAGTATTAGCTGGCTCTTCTGAAGAACAACATCTTCTACAGGAGAGGATCAGAGGTGTGCTGGGGGCCAAACCCTCTCGAATATTTGAGCAGGCTCTCAAAATCCATTTGTGGAAGCAGTAAGGATGATCAAGGAATTTAATGAATCTTTAATTGGTCCAAGAGAATTTGTGATGGGACAAGATGAGATTTCCTGCCCTTCTAAATTGTGTTCAATTATCCTGGGAAGAACCTTTTAAATCATGTATAGATCACAAACTTTTCTTATTTAAGAAGGAGTGGAGTAAAACCCCTCTCACTCAGAAGAGAACAATGCCTCTCCAACCTTCACGTGCTCCTCAATTACATGATTAGTGGGTCCGGGGCTTCCTGTTTCAACCAACTCCCAGGCGATGCTACTGGTGCTGATCTGCAGACCACCTCTGAGTAGCAAGGTCTTACAGGAAACACAGGTTTGTTACCTTCGAGAGTATACCTTGAAGGAGGCTGCTGCCGTGTGACCTGGGGAGCCTTGCCTGTGCAGCGCTAAGATTTCACAGAGAATTCATTTGCTTGCTTTCCCTAATGCTCAATTTCAGAATTTGCTGCATGAAAAATCAGTATTTCTGAATGCTTAAAATAGTTTTAAAAAAAAATCTTAATTGACCGGGCACTGTGGCTCATGCCTGTAATCCCAGCACTTCTGGGAGGCCGAGGCAGGCAGATCACTTGAGGTCAGGAGTTCAAGACCAACCTGGTCAACATGGTGAAACCCTGTCTCTAGTAAATATGCAAAAATTAGCCAGACGTGGTGGAGTGCGCCTGTAATCCCAGCTACTCAGGAGGCTGAGGCAGGAATCCCTTGAACCTGGGAGGCGGAGGCTGCAGTGAGCGGAGAGTGTGTCACTGCACGCCAGCCTGGGTGACAGAGTGAGACTCCATCTCGAAAAAAACCCAAAAATCTTAATTAGTGAAACCCCCTTTAAATAAGTACTACTTATGCTGTTTATTTGGGTAGGAAATCCATTTTGCATAGATAATGCCGATGTAAACTCTATCCCAACCCAAAACAAACCTTTTAAAAAACCTGTATTTTTAAAAGACGCCATCTGCCATAGAGTGAGGTTTAAGACCACGTTTGAGTGTTCTGTGTTCCTGTTACCGATCTTTAGTTCCTGAAGGAGCAAACTCTTTCGGAGAGGACACATGCACCTCAGCAGTAATTGCCCTGGAGGGGCCTGAGGATAAGACATTTCTCAACCAGCGCAGAAGGCTCTCCCCTCTTCTCATGCAAGTTGTGAAGTGGAGGAAAAGAGGAATGCATTCTACTTGCACAGTAAAAGGAATGTTTTTCTTCTTGGATGAGTAGGTTCTGTATTTCCAAGGCTGTTTTAACTGAAATATCTCATGGTACTGTACTGGCATTTTCAAATACTGTATTTATTTTCGAAGAAAAAGGAGAAAAGCTAAAATTCTTTCTTTGGATGACTTTATCCCTCCATCAGCTACCAAAATACTTGTAAACACACTTCGAGTCAGTTATTCTTGGGCTACTCTGTCTTCATTGTACATTACATATTGGAGGATTGAATTGAAACCAGTAAAGGTGTTCTAGTGAGGCCAGATGTGATCAGTGATTCAGTTTGGAGAGAAGGCCAAGTTCGCTTCTCTTAACTCCCTCTTCCTTTGTTATTAGTAGTGAGTCTGGAAAGTACACAGAAATAACCACATTAGAGTATATGGGAATGAATACTTCTCTCAATATTTTGTGCTCCATAAACATTAAAACCAGTGATGGATGCTATTAGTCATTTGACCATCTATTTCCATTTATTTGTCTACTCAAGTGAAAAGTTCATCTATGTAGTTTGTGTGACCCTCACTCAGCGTGTGTGTGTGTGTGTGTGTGTGTGTGTGTGTGTCAAAAAACCTCCCTCTGTTTCAAAAGTAAACAACTTCTTGAGCATTTGACCAAGGTAGTTTTATCTGGAAGCTATTCGATATGGAAAGATGCATTCAGCAGTAATTTGAGTATCTACTATATCTTGAGAATGATATTGGGTGTTTCTCAGGATATAGTAGATACTCAATAAATTCCTACTGAATATATCTTTTCATGTCGAATAAGAGGACATGGGCCCATGAAATCATTTCCTAAATAACAAATCCTTCAGGGCATGAAATCTAGTGAGTGGGACAGACAAGTAAACAACTAGCTATATGAAAGGAAAGAATCAAGTAGATGCTGTAATAGAAATGGAGGCAATGTGTTGTGGGTGAGGGGAAGAGATGGAATGCCAATAGTAATAATAACAATACTGGAGAAAGCTTTGAAGAAGGAACTGGGGGACCAGAATTTTGTAAAAATATACTGTATATAAATTTTGGACAGATTGCTAGCAGGAGTTTGACCTATAATGGAAGGTCAAGGGCCTCAAATTCTGGGTTAGACAGTTTGGACTTTATTCTATAGGCAAATGGGAGCCATTGATGTTTGTTGAGAAGGAGAGTGCCTTCCTTTGTGTCTAGTGACAAATGGGAAGTCAGCAGCAAAGCAAAAATTACATACTTATTGTCAGTCTCAAACTGCTATTTCAGCTCCTTTTTGTTAGTAAAAGGAAGAACTGTTGGCCTAGATATTAGTGCATCAATTCCAAGTACCCTTCATTATATTTTCTTTCACAGCAAAATACTTGTGGGAAATCATTACCGCAGAACTAAGCTCACTGGGAAAGGACACAGATATTGGGACAATTCTTGCTGCACTAGTCTCTTCCTAGATTCTTCAGCCAGTGTGGCAGGAATTGTTCATTATTATTATTTTTTGACAATTTAAACTTACAGAAAAGTTGCAGGAATAGTACAAGCAACATCCCTGGACCCATTTCTCAGACACTCCTTCCAAATTTACCAACTGTCCCACTGATGCCCAATGGACCCAGGCCAGGGTCCCAGGCTGCACTCAGTCATCCTGTCTCTAGTGTCCTGCAATCTGTAATGGTTTCCTCAACGTTCATGCCTTTGATACTTTGGAACAGGATAGGCTGCTATTTTTGTAGGTTGTCCCTCAATTTGGATGTGTCTGATGTTTCCGTAGAAGCAGACCCAGGCTGTGCACCTTTGGCTGGAATGTCAGGGAAGGGGGTGCTGTGTCTTTGAGGGCATCCTCTCAGGTGGACAGGCTGCAGACTCGTCCCACTGCTGGTGAAGTCACATTTGCCACGTTCTTCCACTGAAAAGTAACATTGTCTTCCTCAAAAAATTGCCAAGCGTTTTGTGGGGAGATGCTTTGAGAGCATGCGAAAGCTTTTCTTCGACCAACCTCCATATCCCAGTTTTAGCATCCAGAATGGTTCTCACCTGAATTGATTATCATTGTGATGGCTGCCAAATGGCAATTTAAAAATTACATCATTATTACTACATTTATTAGTTGGTTTTTCATTACTAGGAAGAGATTTATCTCTTCTCCACTTATTCATTCATGTATTTATATCCTTATCAACACTATGATTACTATTTTATCCACTGGGTGACAGTCTGCTTACTATCATTATTTATTTTGACTCTCAAATTGTCCCAGCCTTGGCCAAGTAGTAACACTTCAAGCTTACTGCTACATCTTTTTGACATGTCCTTATCATTCTTTGGGCAATTTATTTCCTCCTTCCACAAAAATCAGTTCTAAGCTTATCTTATGTTTTCCTGCCCTGGTTTGATATTAGCCGTTGCTTCAAGGAATCTTTGTTGTTTTAGTGGAAAGTCATATTTAGAAACGAAGGACTGGGCAGCAGATGTACTCATTGGTACTTGTAGTGTTGCTGCTCAGACCTTTAAGGCTAGAAAATGTCTGTCTATAAGTATGAATAAATATGCGTATGTACAATATAGATGTATACATATTCACATTTATATTTCTTCCTATATCTACCTATATATCCTATATCTACCTATCCATCCATCCACCTGTCCCCTCCCTTCCTCTCTCTCTCTCTCTCCCCTCTCTTCATCCACCATTGGCCTATCTATCTATCTATCTATCTATCTATCTATCTATCTATCTATCTATCTATCATCTATCTATCTATTATCTATCTATCTATCTATCTATCTATCTATCTATCATGAATGTACATCAATAACTCTAATTTGAATCTAACAACACAGGTCTCTTATAGCTCTCTCTCTTTTCTTTTCATGTCTGCACCTTCTTTCTCCAACAGTCAGAACACAGGCTCCTATGATGTTTACACACACATGAAACGTTGACATCTGTACTTACTCTCCTGCATGGGGCCAGTCTCCCACCCTGTCTACTGCTTCTTCACCCCCTGCCATTCTCCCAGGGGGCATCCACTGCTGCTGGCCACTGCCTTCCATCTCCTGAGCCAGAAAGGCTCCTGTCTGAAAGTAAAGGAAGAGAGAGGTTGGAGTAGAGAGAGAGAGAAGAAAAGAAGAAAGTCAAGGAGGTAGGTGTCCTGAGAAATTTTAATCTCAATAGCCCCCATTTCCCAAATTAGCAATCAAGGTAAGTGAATATAGCCTCTTTTATGCTACTGTTATTTCTCTCTACTGTGGAAGAATCAGCTGTCTTGTGACAGGTGCTGAAATACTTAATTTCTAAAAGAAGGTTCTCAGTAGAAAGGTAGCCGGTGCTAAGCATAGTTGGTTTATTTGTGTCTGTGCCTGTGAGTGCCTGTGTGTGCCTTGAAACATGGAAGCAGCAGGTGTTTAGACACCACAGCATCACTCTTCACAGAACATATTTCTTTAAATCCAGATTAAATATACAATTTGAAGCCTGACCTTTCTGAGTAATTAAGGATTTCTACTTTATGGTTTTTAGAGACATGGTACGGTAGAGGCAAGATGAAGCTCTTTAATGATTAAGGTAGAGAGTGTGTGGAGCTTTCTTGCTGCCTGGATTTTAAAGGGGCAAACCCTGGGTAGAATTCCATTCCATCCCTTTTGCTGCTGCTGCTGCTGCAGTGATGGTTTTCGTGTCCATGGTCAGAGTGGACCCAGTACTCTCTCCTGCTTACAGGAAGGAGACCATGGAGAGGAGCTCTGAGCAGTGGCTGGATTATAGAGTAAGTGGGAAATAAAGATGATTTGAGGCTCATGCATGGCATCTTGTAATGCACATGAGGATGGAGCAAGGTGCCAGGCGGGGTGGGGGTAAGATGGAATCATCCTTTCCTGGTGGGCACGCTACAGCCCTGACGTGCTTTCCAAAGCTCACTGCCTCCTTGTCTCAGGATGAGTATGACAGGCAATAGTCTTCTCATTTTACCATTTGGAAAATGCCTGGGACTCGAGGCGTAGCAGCTTCGCTGGGGAGAGGATGCACGTTGAATGTTGCCTACAGAGCCAGACTGGGTAAGTGTCGGTGAGCGTGGCCCCAGCCACCTGTATTTCTCGCTCGGTAGCTTAGTTTTTGCATCAGTAAAATCCAATGGTTGGATGAGACCATTGTGAGGGCCTGTCTAGCTTTGACATTCTAGGATTTTAGGTGCTGATGTGGATTCATGCTGATCAGTAGATTCCATCCAGGAGGAGGACTTTGAAAGGGGAGAGATGCAGGTTTACCTCTAAGGTGGAAAGGGAGACGTTGGGAGTGAGCCAGCAGTGATTGTGTGTGTTGAGGTTGCACAAGCATCGACAGCCCCAATTCCTTCAACCCAGTTCTGTTCATCACAAGCCACCTGCCCTTGTCAGACACAGGCCACACTCATTTTTCTAGAAATATGGTGCTGTGCCTGTGCTTCCTGCCTGGGAAATCTGCCACGGTTGCTGCTACCCCCCTTTGGCAGCAACTCCTCATTGCAGAGCCATCAGGGTGCCCTCCACCTGCCACAGCTGTCCTGACAGCTGTCACCCTGGAGAAGGGGCAGCGAGGAGATCCCAGGCGCACAAAGCAGCATTTGAGCAGGTCAAGGTCCGCCCTTGGTGTGTCACTTTGGGCTTCTTTTGCTCTTGACCTATCGGGGGCTATTCTCTCCCTCTCCCATGTAGTGTTCAAATGTTTCTTCACCTCTTCCACACCAAACGAACACAACTCTCTCAGGCCCAGAAATCAATGGGTTGTCCAATCCTGTGACGTGGGGATTGATGTATTCCCTCCGCTATATGTATCTCCCTTTCACATCTGACTGTGGGCTGCAAGGTGAAGCAGTTTTTAAGGAACTAATATCACTGCCTGTACACTTACAAGGCATCCTTATGCTGACAGGAGGCATTTTTTAGGGATGGGGTGGCCCTAGTCGTCTTAGGAGAGACATGGGGACTATGTATCTAACTGTATTCCAAAGTCAGTGGGGATTTGTAGGGCACAAAGTCCAGGATGCTCTAAAGAAGCCACCAATGCTTCACTGGTTGAAACTCCCAACGGCCCCTACAACTCAGGTGGCCACATGATTCTAGAATTCCTTTAACTGGGGATTTCTTCCTCTTGGTGTTCATGAAAGGAGGACATCACATTCAAGGACCTCAGGTACCAAAGCTGGGGCTTAAGGCAGATGATTTAAAGCTGGCATCTGTTAGACCAAAGCCTGTGATTTCAGTGTTTATAATGACAAGGGCCACACTTGGAAAGGAAGCTGTGCATATGCTGGGGGAGACAAGCTCCACTGCCCTCAGCAACTCACAAAGTGCACCCAAGCCTAGTGAACCCATGAGCTCAGACTATGATCTTCATTTTGTATTTTGAATGGCTCTGTTTAAAGGTGAAGCTTAGTAACTCATCTTTCACAAGCTAATGTTCTTCGTAGGCCTAGCATTTCTTTGATCTGAGGATGAATGTACATTTTATCTTGATATTGCCTCCAAATCTCTTTTCTAGAACAGTCATTTAGGAAAACAAGATTTGGTATCTAATAGAAAAATACAGGTTGTAAATGAAGCAAATAAGAGATAGATAATTTAGGACATAGTTGATCTGCCTATAAACTGAAAGAAAAATGCTGAATCAAATGCCAGGTTGTCACAGTTTTGTTTTAAATTCAAATCACATTCTTGAAAAGAGAGATGGTGAAGGCTCCTGGGGTCCCATCTTGGGCTAAGTTGAGTTTCTACAGTTTCTCAAATTCCATTGTAGCATCTCAAGAACTTTTCACACTGAAAGGGATTGCCCTCAAGTCTCTCATGTTTGAATACATTGATCCCTTTTCTGTTGGTGACCCTATTTGGTAGCATATTATTTTAAATATCTATTACTATTAACATAAACTAACAGTTAATCACAAGAGAATTCCTACGGAAATGCATAAGAAAGTCATATGAATGCCAAATGAGTGCATTAATAATTGGTGTTATCACAATGAATACAAAATGATTTCATAATGACTGGGAAGGTAACATCTAATAAAAAAGGACTGCTTTTACTTTTATTCACTTGTCTCAGATTTAAAACTCATTCTTGGCCTCCATTCAGAAACCCGAGAGCTTTTCCCTGAAGGTTTCTCAGGAATCTATATCCTCAATCAAAACCTAAACAGTGTTACTCATGATCAAGTTAAACTTGAGGATAAATATCATTTGATTTCTCTTTACAAAGGGCCCTAGAAACACTAGCTTATTGTCTTTGATGAATTCAATTTTTTATTTATTCACCCAATCAGTCTGTAAACATTCATTGAACATCTATGATGCCCTTGGCATTGTGATAGGTACAAGGACTGCAAAGAGAATAAGAGAGAACCCTTGTCACTGAGAAAAGTCAAATGGAAGGCAATATGCAAAAATATAATTACAATGATATGTTTCATGTGCTATAATAAAGAGAAAAGATGAAGTGTTGGGGGAGGAGAGAAGTAGCTATTACACTGTCAGGGGTTTTGTGGGGAGATATCACAGAGAAGGAGACCTTTGAACTGGTCTTTAGTGCCCGGGTAGGATATTGGTAAGTTGATAATGGGTTGAGAGACGGGTCATTTCTAGTAGAAATCGCAGCAGAAGCAGAAGCAGAGAGGCA
This sequence comes from Mandrillus leucophaeus, assembly GCF_000951045.1. Classification (NCBI taxonomy): domain Eukaryota; kingdom Metazoa; phylum Chordata; class Mammalia; order Primates; family Cercopithecidae; genus Mandrillus; species Mandrillus leucophaeus. Next base: position 4,929,881 of record NW_012101587.1, on the reverse strand, counting down.
TGAAATTATACAGCCATGCAACAGCCAAACTCCTGAAACATAAAGTTAAAGGGGAAATGTGGAAAGCATCCAGAGAAAAATGAGGCGTTACATACTGGGGAACAATGATCCGAATGGCAGCTGACTGTTCATTAGAAGCAAGGAGGTTAGAGGACAATAGAATGACTTCTTAACATTGGTAGAAAAAAAAATCTGCTAACCAGAATGGTATATCTAGCAAAGCTACCTGTCAAGATGAAGACGAAATGAAGATATTTCAGATAAATGAAAACTAAGAGAATTTGCTATCAACAGATTTGCATTACAAGGAAGATCATTCTTTATGCTAAAGTAAATGGCAAAAGATGAGAACTCAGATTTTCAGGAAGAAAGGAAGAGTGTAAGAAATGGTAAGTGTGGGTAAAATATATGCAATGCACATTTAAGATACATGTATATATATGTACACATATATGCTATATATACACATTTCTTAATTTCTGTAAGGCATATGGTACTTAAAGTAAAAATTCTACCATTGTATTGTGGTACTTACAATACGGATCGATGGATATTTGTGGAAACAATAGCACAAAGGATGAATAGGGCAATAAATGTAATTATATTGCTGTGAGCTTCCAATGTTTTACTTGCAGCAGTACAATGTCACCTCTACTTAGACGATGATAAGTTAAAGGTGCCCTTGTAATCCCTGGAGCAACCTCTAAAAAATAGTGCAAGAGGGGTAGCTAAAACACCCATGGAAAGATTAAAATGCAATACTACAAATATTTTATTAACCCAACACAAGGCAGAGAAGGAAGAACAGAGGCACCAGAAGAGATGGACAATAGAAATAATAAAACAGACAAAATGGTACATCTATGCTTAACCGTATGAGTAGGGTGGTGAGTCTTCTCGCTGTTACTATTTCGGATAATGGTACACCTATGCTTAACTGTATGAGTAGGGTGGTGAGTCTTCTCGCTGTTACTATTTCTGAATTGCTTCATCATCCCCCAAATGTCTTCCCAGTCCTTTACTCACCTTTGTAACCAATTCGTTGCATTAAATTTCCTATGTTTTAAATAGTAGAGTGGTTTTATTTTTTTTCTGTTTTGAACCTCACTGATATATATCAAATGCTAAGGGATTGTTTAACTGAATAATACTATGATTAGAAAATGGTACATCATGTATCCAGTAAAACTGATGTAGGACAATACAAAATTATCTGAAAAAGCATCCTAGGAACACTATAGCTAACAAAACTGTGTGCTTGTTTGACAGTAACTTCTAGTATTTACCTACATATTAATATTAGTTAATTCTGAAGATTATAAGAAATTTTTGCTCTCATCTTTGAAATTTCTATGTATTGATTTTTTTTATTGAAAATGAATTATGTTTGCAGTTACAAAAATGGAATGAAAAGAAGAAATTGGTAAGGATTGTGATCTAAGACAATTGTAGTAGGGGTGAAGGAGAAATGGTGAGGGTTGTGAGACATTTCCAAAGTAGAATTGAGGTGACTTGTGATCAACTAATCACAAAGACAGAGCACCATGGAATTAAGGGAAATCCAAGGCTTGGAAACAGGATGACACATTCTCAGAGAGGAGGAGGAACAGGAGCTTGAAAAGCAGTGTCAGGTTTTGGCTCATGCTAGCTCCAAACTCAGTGCAGGCCTTCAGAGGCAACCGGACCTAAGGTTCTGACACTTTGAAATGAAGTCAGAACCAGAGACACATATTTCAAAGTTATTAAAATCTAGAAACAGTAATTAAAGCCAAAGGAATTAATGTGTCAACACAAGGAAAGGATGTGGCTTCAGAACAAAAGACCAGAATAGAACCCCTTTATTTCATGGTAAAACGCCAAGATTTGAGGAGTGGGTGGACGAGGAGAATCCATCCCCAAGATATTAAAGTGAAATATTCAGAAAAACCGGAAGAAAGTCAGGAGATACTGATATCCTGGAAGCTAAGGGAAAAATGTTTCAAGAAGTAAGGGATTGTTAGCAATATCAAATGCAATAAAGAGATTGTTTAGTGTGTATATCCTTGGATTTGGCAACTAGGGAATTACTGATTATTTAGTAGAGAGCTATCTCAGCAGTGGTGTTAGCAGAAATTGACTTGTGATGGGGCAAATGAGTTTCCATTTCTTTGCATATAGTTTTCTTTCTACAAGTGAGAAATAAAGGTGGTCCTTATCCTGAGAGAGAGTTGGAGAAGTAGTTTTATGATTGGGTCACTTATGTTTTATTTTTGAGAAGAGTTTTGAGCATGTTTACAGATGGGAGGGAAGGAGACAAATGAAACGGAAAGATTAAAGATATATGTGTGTGTCTATGTGTGTGCATGTGTGGGAAAAGGTTGTGGGGAGAGAGACTGAAAGAGTCAAAAGTAGCCTGGTCAGATTTGGAGAAGTAGAGGCATATCTTTTTCTCTAACAGAAGTGCAAAGATAGGTTGGGTGGGGATAGGGAAATTCTACAAACTCCTTATCTGGTAGTCTGTATTACTTTGTGGAAAGTGGGGAATTATAGCTTCTACTAAGAATGATAGGTGATGTGAGGTAGGATTTAGGAAGTGTCTTTGAAGGGCCATCAAATTTGGAGCTTATAAAGGGGAGATGATCCCTTATTAGCCAAATTTTGTGGTTTCTCTCAAATCATCGGGATCCTAGCGAGATGCTTCCGGCGTTGCCTCTTTTTCTTTTCATCATAAACTGTCAGGACCTTAACAGGAAGACGTGTGCACTTGTATTCACTTTAGTTGTCTCAGTTTTGCCTTCCTGGCGGGTGATTAACAGAGTCACACATGGTAGGTAAGGTGTAGAGGTGGAGGGTTGGGAGTAAAGGAGGAGTGACAACTTATGAGGGGAATGACCTTGGTTGGGCTGGCCATTGGTCATGTTAGCCTTGGAAAATCCACCCTTTTTACTCACCCACTTGTTATTTCTTCATCTACTCACCAAATATTTGTTGCGAATCTCAGTTTCAGGCACTAGAAATAAAATTCTGAACATAAATGGCAAAGTCACTATTCTTGTGAAGTTTAAAATCTCATGGGGGAAGACAGACAAGCATCAACTAACCTCCAAGTACAGACCAACAGCGACATCAGCTACCTGCTGTGAATGGGAAGGCCGGGTGCTCTGCGGAGCACGTGGCCTTTTTTTAGCTCTCAAAAAGAGGGTTTCAGATGTTGCCCAGGACACAGCATCTTTTGGAGTTGCCCGGCTGTGTGTGGATGAAGGAAGGCCTCTGAGGACCTTAGGGGAGGCCCCTATGGCCCCCAGGGATTTTCAGATGACAAGTCTTTCATGTGTCAGGGCACATCCCCAAATCTGCAGAGCACTGAGCCCTTCTGCTCATTCGGCTGGTGGGAAGGCCAGCCTGAACCCTACCTGGTTGATTTCTTTTGAACACTGGGCAGTTGATCTATACTTTCACGCTTTGGCTGTTTCCGGGAAGGAGGAGTTTTAAACATATCCCCAGGATGGGCTTGTGGGTACACCATTGTTTCCTCCAAGAACACTCGGCGGGGTAGGAAAGGGAGGAAAGGGAGAGGTGGGAAATGTACCTAGGCCGTAAGCAGAAAAGGCAGAATATTCATTTCCAAGTTTGGTATAAAGCTCGTGGTTGACAACTTTCAAGAGGTATCATACCGTATGCTGTGCTGTTTTTGAAATGGGACTGAGAAGACTGAAAAGCAATCCTACAAAATGTTACCGTGTTTATCTCAAGGGTGGGATCATCAGGGAGTTTCAGTTTCGTTGTTCTTAATTTCTTGCAAATACTCTATTTTCCTATACTACTGTGGCAAATAGAAGATAAACAGCAGAAGTGATCTCTTCCAGGTGGTGTCTGTTTGGGAGCAGACACGCCCTAAGGAGGTGTTTCCCTGCTGGTAGCTTCTTTGAGGCCAGTTAGTGTGAATCTCAACCACGAAGCCGAGCTCGGAGTGCGGGGACAGCAGCCTCCCTCAGTGAGAGCAGCAGGCGGCAGGGATGGAGAAGGTGCCTGTGTCAGGAGATTCGAGGGGCTTCAGGGAACATCCGAGGGAGAAGGTAGTGAGGCTGAGCCCTGCACACTCTGAAGCCTCCACGTGTGTGGGGTGGCTGCGGGTGGGGGGCAGGCCTTCCAAAACGACACTTTTGTTTTCAATTAAACATTATCTGCACTGTCCATGGGGCAGAGCTGTGATGTCCAGTGTGTGGATGGGGCTTGACTGTGAGAGGCTCAGACACCAAGCCTGCAGATTCCTGACGAAGCTCTGGTTCAAAATTACCAAGGCCTTCCGAGTCAGGCTCCGGAAGTCAGTCAGGCTGCGGAAGTCAAGTTTCGGAAGTCAGTAAGGCCTTGGAAGTCAAGTCCTGAAAATTGTCCTTGAAGTCGTTAGGTGGAGATATTGTGTGTTCTGTGCTCAGATTTGTCATCCTCCTTAAATTCAAAGGAGATAGAAGCTGCAAATACTTGTCAGAGTTTAGGTGTGATCGGAAAGGAATTTTAAGAAACGGTTATTATGTTTCAGACAGCAGCAGCCTCCCTCATGATGCAGGAAGGCAATGTGGGAGGGAAACCCTCTGGGGGCCTAATTCAGCTTGGCAAGTGTGAGAGAGCGCCCGATGAACTCCTCGCAGGTATCTAGAAAAGAGCAGACCCAAACCCAGACAGAATCTTCTTTTCAGGTTGGTGGATGGGGGTGGGGAGGAGTGGGCACATGTGTCCAGTCACAGGCATTCCAGAGATTAAAAATGCAGGAGCAGAGGAGGAAAATTGGAGAGATTTTAAACATCAGGAAATGTCTGCATGGGCTGTTATATAGTCTTTGGAGGAGGTGGAGAGAGTCCCCGCGCGACTCCCTCACAGCTACAAGCCAGCCTCATCATAAAGGGACTTGAGAGTAGCCAAGGGGAGGAGTATTTGCAGGTCCTGCATTGGTCGAGAGAGGCCAGGCGAGCAGGATGCGGCTTGCTTTCTGGGCCTTGCATTTCACAGTGAGGATTTTAACACTAATCCTGGTAAAGCCTGCATATCAGCGGGGAGTCAGGGTAAAACAATCTAAAATGTGGCCCTTCCCATTGAATACCCTGTGACCTTATAGCAATTGAACTATTGGCTGCCATCACTGTAAGTTAATAACCTATTTTATAGAATGGAGCCTACAGACTGTGTTTTAAATAGCTTTGCTTTTTTTTTTTCTCTTTTTTTTTTGAACAACATTCCTGCAGAATTCCCTGGAGTGAGACTCAGGACAATATTAAATCCAATGAATCACGCAGCTTTCAGGAGGGCAGGGCAGCGCGCTGCAGAGGAGCACTGAATGATGGCTCGGCCTGGCGTCCCTGGCGGCAGCAGTGGCCGCACCAGGCCCCGTGTTCTCATTCAACAAAGACTCAGGTTAGTGAGGAAGACGCCTGTGCCAAATCTCTCTTCACTCTTTATCAAGTTTCCGGATGTTGTGTAATTCTTTTTTGCAGCCCTCAGTTCTGCAAGGAGCCTAGTGAATGCTTCCATCAGTGGACTATGCAAGGCATCTGGACAAGCAGTTGCCTCATGGTCTGTATACAATTCGTTGATTTGAAAATTACTCCCCGTGACTGTACCTTGCTCTCAGGTCAGGCTCAACTAACTCCAGGGAGTCTTACGGTCAGCACAGGGTACACAGGCGTGGATGGGTTTATTTTGTGTTGTGCTTGCCTGGGCCTGATCAAAACCTACCCTCCAGCCCCTGGGGAATTCTGCTCTGCTCCTTACCACCTATTGGCTTGCTTATGTGAGAGCCCCGAAGGCCATGCTCCCAAAAGTAGGCCTTGAAGACTGGACTGGCCAAAGGGCCTGGTGCTCCAGAAACTTACTAGAGCACTCGGCTCCATCTGCCTCCTTTGGAGTGGTAAGTTGCTCACAGGACTTATGATTGTGCTGATAGGATGTAGTTAGAATGTCTAGTATGTCTACCTAACTGGATGAGGACCCTGGGGGAAGGAACAGAAGCTTTAAGGCCTTGATGCTCCCAGGATAGTTCAAAGACAGGCAAGGCCAATGGCATTGTCGCGGATTTGTTAGAATTGCACAATCTCTGGCCTCACCCAGAACTATGAATCAGAATCTGCATTTAACTAGGTGATTTCTGAGAAGTGCTGCTTTTTAAAAGTCATCTGAAGTTGGACAGAGTTAAGCATCCCTGCCCCTGATTTGTAGGGTGTGGCTGTAGTGGGGGCATCCTTGCCTCACCCTGGTTTGCCAACTTCCTGTGGAGGGGATACAGCCTACACAGCCCGTTTCTCAAATGCCCATTTCTCCAAACAGTCTCCCAGCTGTGACTCATTTGTGTGTCAGGTCTTCGAGTGATGACTCAGTACTGAGAAGCCCCTTCATGAAGTGTGTCCTTGTGGTCTGATGCTGCCACATGCAGTGCTGGCGGACTGATTTATCAGTGATGTGGGGAGATTAATCCCACTCAACCCTTTGTGGGAAGCACTCAAGCTGGCTTCACAGAGCTTTGTGTTGACAGAGCTGAGTCTCTCCTCTCCAAATGCCTGTCGGGAAGTGCAGGTAGTGCAGATGCAGCCTGGGCGTGTCCTCCTGTGCTTCCATGTCATTGGGGGCCAGTGTGCCCCTTAGTACACTGGCAGTGTAGGAGCCTGGCAGTGAAGGAGCCTGCCATGTTTTGGTTTGTTGCCTTGCCACCTCTGCATGTGTGAAGAGAAGAATAATACAGTGACAAATGAGATGAAAAATGGCTTCCAAGAACTTAATTCAAAGAATGGTAACAGGTCCCCTTCCATAGGCTGGTTTCTTTGTGAACACCATCCATTCATTGTTGACCTCACTGGCTCCATGTGTGATGCAGGGCAATGGGATCTGGACATGACTGTGGGGAGATGAAAGACAAAGGCAGACTGTTCCATTGGTGACAAGAACTCGGGGTGTGTGTGTGTGTGTGTGTGTGTGTGTGTGTGTGTCTGTGTCTGTGTAAGAATAGTCTCCATTGTAGTATTTTTCTCTGCAACACACAGATGGAGGTTGTGGAACGAGTTACACCTCTGTCATTCCTCCACTTTGTTCCAGGGAGCCCAGCCATCTGCACTCCGGTCCTCAGGTGGATTTGCCCTTCGGTTGCTGGGCTGCGCTGTGAGTTCTGAATCCCTGGCTCCCCAGCCGGACTCTTCAGTGCACAGCTGCCACAGGCAACCTGGACGAATCCAGCCAGGCGGGCAGAGCAGGGCTCACCTCGTCAAGGACTTTGCAGCCGCCTTAACTTTGAGTCTCCTTGCTTCTGTCAGGAGGTGCCACAACCTTAGACGTAGCTCTTGTTGGTGTTAATTATTTCCTTTTCATTTCCAGCTGGCACAGAGCTTTAGCACCTCAAGTTGCTCAATTTGATCTCTGCACTCAGGAACAAGGTAATTAAGTCAGCCACAATATAAGAAAACTCATCTGCCTCAACTTGTTGCCCGTCTTCAGACAGTGCTCCATCCTAAATCATTTGATAATGTAAGAGGCTTGGTGCAGTTTTCTACTTGACTGAGGGTTAGTTCATTAGGTCACAATCAGTAATTGATTCTCAGTGTGTCTCTGCTGGTTTTATTACAGTAATGAGGACTGTCGTTTTTTTCATCTCCTCTAATACGTTACCCAAACCATCAGCTTCTCAGTTTGGTGTCAGGATGACTTTGACAGGTTGTTAGCAACTATATAATGTACAGAACATCACAGAAATATCTCAAACTGTGTTGCTGTGTACCACACAGAGCCTTAGGTGGTCCCGAAATAAGTGAAAGCACTTGCAAGGCAAAAGTTCCAGCAGCAATTGAAAATATGACTACAGGCTTGATGTCCTAATGAAGAAGTTCTTTGCACGGCTGGATCTGTTTTGACTCGCAGGGCAGATTTCTCAGGGTTGGGTGGCATCTGCAACTCTCCTCCGGAATATTCCTGAGCAGAAAAAGGAAGAATGCCTCTCAAGAGCAAAGCAGACATTATCATTGCAAAAAGTTGCACGTTCTTCATTCTGTCTGTGGAGCTCCTTTTAAAAAGTGAGCCATAATCTGCTATCTTTAAGCAATCTGATTTCCTCTTAATTTCTTTTTATCCTGAGAATGGGAAATCCATGGTATGAAGGCCATGAGAGAGAAACCTGGTGTCATTTATTGTGTTTCTGCTGTGTTCCTGGATGGCTTCAAATGGAGAAAGCTACAAGAGACAAAGGAGGGAAAAGCATTTTCTTTGTTTTGATGGATATAATCAAAATATTACAATAAAGTCGACCATTTGTTTTTATCCAATGAACACACTTTAAATTTTAATTTTTTCTCCAAGATTTTGGAGTGTTTTGAGGCTGAGGATTCTACTCACCGGAGCAAGTACTGTTTGATGGCAACAGGAATTTTGAGTTCAGAATAGCTAGGAACCCTGGAATAATTCTCTGAGAATGAGACACCAAAGGCCACAAGCACAGTAATGTAGGATGCACTGACTTCTCAAAGCCCTTACTAGCCTTTTATAAAGGATGATAGATAGAAGTTGCATATATGTGAACTCTGAAATAAACTCTATTTGTGAACCTTTTCAAAAAGAAGCAGCACCAAAATAGTAGACCGGTCATAATGTTCTCCTAAAATCCAGAAGCCATGAGACCATTGGGCAACGAACAAAGAGCTCAGGGGTTTGGCCTGACAGCCTCAGGAATGTTTTTTGTTACATGGTGGACACAGCTAAACTTTTTGCTGTCTAACTCACAAATGATGATCCTTGGAAAATGAGACTGTGAGATGTGTCCAAAGTTAGATTCACACGCATTGAGAAAAACATTTCTCCTACCCTGAGATTGCAGAGGAGGGACAGAGGCCTGGAGACAGCTCGGGGTGGCTTGGCCTCACTGACATTGTGGGTGACATCGTTAGCCAGCTCCAGCGCACTGGCATGGCATTCAGAACTGCCAATTCAGCCCATGTTTGCAGCCTGAGATTATGAAAAGCTTTTATCAACACTAAAAATAATATTTAGCAAGCCTCATCGATCCTTCTTTAAATAAAGCACCTATTTTAGGTGAGGTTAGCAATTTTATTCATAGGATTAATTTCATCCCACAAACTGCTGTGCAATGTCTGACAAAAGATCTTTTTATAAATTCAACGTTGGAAAATAAGTCATAATCCCATCTGCTCCCTTCATTTCTCTCTACTCTGTAGAAGGCATGCAGCAATACAAGGTCTCCTGCAGGCTGAGACAGGTAGAACAGATATTAATAAATCACCAGCAAATTTATAGATGAAGGTGACAGTGGCTATAAGAGATCAAATCATTACACTTGTTCTGCTGCTACACACTGAGAGACTAGTTCTTGGCATAGAACATGGACCCCAGAATATCTAAACTTCCAAATGTCCCCCAAAACTTCCTGAGCTTCCAGGATCAACACTGTTCTGACCTCTGGCCTTCAACAGATGAAGCCCAAATTCTCCAAGAGAGGGCAAGTACATGTGAAAACAAACAAGGTTTAGAAAGGTTCTTAATCTCTGTATTCTGAATTTTCACAATAGTTGAGTGTGGGCAACTTTGTTAAAAATAAAGAAAGAAGGAAAGAAAGGAAGGAAGAAAATACTGGTGAATTTAAAGCAGACCCTTAAATAAAACAATCAATTGCTATATAAAACCTAAGCTGAGCAAGATTTCTATTTGCCAGTCCTTAATTAGGTTTTGAAAGAAAGGGAATCCCTCCACCAAGTACTAAGAATATTTTGCTGCCTGCTGCTTTTTCTGGAAGAATCTTCCTGGTTTGCGGAAAGAGTGCTATTCTGACGTTGGATGCTGCTGAGAATCGGGCAACAGTCTTAGTGAGGTGACCATCATCTGGGGAGGTATGAGGTTTGGAAGCATCACTGGGCACTGGGCACACAGGCTTCCATGTCGCTCTGACATGAAACGTTGACCAAATGTCTTGGCCTCCCTGTCCCTTGAGTCACAGTAAAGCTAGTCTCCTGATGACAGTGATGGTTTGCATGTGGGTCCCAGAGGCCAGGTTCTGAGTGCCAAGTCTCGGGAAGACTACCCGTAGGTTTAAAGAACCCCCACTCCTAGGAAAAGACTGGATAGATTTCTCTGATCAGTATCAGTTTTTCGTTCTCCTCGCCTCCCCCAGTCTCGCTGCTGTTCGTTGTACCTTGAATGTCCCTTTGCCTGTATTTTCATTCAAATCTGAACTCTTATTTGAATCCACTGCAATCTTACCTTTCGGTCTCTATATAGCCTTTTGTCTGTGAACTTTTTGGTACAAATGCATCCTCTCCTCTTCTTGGACTTCCTGTGTTCTGATTATAAGACACTCAAAAACATACTGGCAATTGCTGAAGTCCAGGCTCCAGGCCTCCACACTGATGCTCCTGGGCCCCTCTACCTGGGTGTCCCTTGGTCATCCTAAGGATGCTTCCTGAAGAAAGTCTAAGGTGGAATCCAACAGTCCTCCCCCGAGAGATGCTTCCTTTACTCCCCATTTGAGCCTCCAGAGTCCTAGCCTGTGCCAGATGCTCACCTGCCAACCTTTCTGTCTCCACACTAAACCCAGTCCATCTCCAGGCCTTCCCACTGTGAATTCTAAATGTCTTTGATTTTGTCTACTTTTAGTTTCTTCTGACCATCTCCTGTGAAATTACCTACCTGAACCAGCAGTCTCTGGCTTGTGTCTGGAGAAGACACGTAATTATCATCCTGCCTCTAATCTTGCCTCCTTCAGTGATCTCCCATTTTACTGCTGAACTGTTCTTTCCAGAGCAGAGATCCAAAGCCTGTACTTAAACCCTTTAATGATTCCCATTGCTGTCAGGATAAACAGGACACATAAGGCCATCCGTGGTCTGGTATGATCTGCCTCCCTCCAGATCAATTTCTCAGCATCCCCTGCCTCTCTTCTCTACTTCCCCCACCTTGCAATTTTCATTCCAGCCAGACCAAACAGGTTCTATGTCCCAGTCTCTAGAATACGACTGGTCCCTCTTGTCTCAAGATCTCTGTATAAGGGCCATCCTTGCTTGACTTAGGATGTCTTCCTTCTCCTAAGTCTCATGAGTGCAAACACCTTGTCTACTTCAACACGTGATCTGCGTTGCCTAGAACAGGGATGAATAAATTGTAGACACCTCAAATATGTTTAATAAATTAATCAAATAAATGACATGTAGGCTTTCAAATGAGTGCTGTGCCCTTCATAGTATTTACCTTAGAAAACAATATCAAAAACAGAAAACAAAGAACAACTATTTATTTTGCAAAGAAACAAACTCCTGATTTGTACTTGCTTAGGATGATGATGCCCTCTCTCTCTCTCTCTCATACACACAGACACACACACACACACACACACACACACAGAGTCATTATCTAGCATGGCTATCCATGTTGTTTCCCAAGATGAGTTCCAAGTTACTATTGATTATAGAAATAAAATTGATTATCAAAGGAGAAAAATACAATTTTTTTTGTCCCTGAGGACATGTAAAGAATGTGCCTTGGTCACAAAAAATGTTTTCATGTAAATGCAAAGTTACTCCTCTATTTATTGGGCACCTACTACATGCCAGGCACTGTGCTAGGGACTGGAGCTGCCTAAAGAATAAAAAATAACCCCTGCCCCATTGACTGCTGAAGAGATGCCTCAACGTGCCTGCCGGGTTCCTACTTGAGAGGAACCCACTCCACACATCAGAAGAGGAAGGAAGAGGGAGGAGCACTGGGGGAGGGGAAAGATGGGTCAAGGAGAAGAGAGCCCTGCATTACCACTGAGGCCCAGGGGCTTTCTGGAGAACTACAGTGGCTGAGGAGAATGTATTCAGTTGCCTTCCATGTGTTAGGAATGGAAAACCTCCTCCAGCTCATCCACATCATCCAAATCCTCAGCTCTCAGTTAGAATGGAGGATGTTTCTTACTGTTGTTTTGTGTCTGTTTTTGAAGAGAGAATAAGAGGATCGGGGAGATTGGGCATCTGGCGAACACAAACGTGGTGGCCTGATGCTTCACCCTGGGTGGTTTTGGACCCTTTGAACGTACCACATAATTGGCTTTGGTATTTTGTGTTCCTCACTCAGGGATGAGTGACACCAGCAAAAAAAAGGGGGGAAAGTTCATCTTGAATTTTGAATTCTGAGAGCCTAGAATTCAGAGAACACAAAATATTCAGTTTATAAAATGTGTTTGTAAGAATGGCTGACCATCAACAGTCATGCACCCAGTCCTGACAAGATCCAGATTCCCTGGGACTTTCAGACGGGAAAGAGGAGTGCACAGATACTCCCTCTTCTGCTAGTGGATCCTTAACGGAAGAGGCACCGAGCTTTGTCGTCCTTCTCCTGCACCATGAACACCTCGTACGGAGCTAACAAAACACCAGAAAGGATTGGGGAATCTGGGCATAGAGAGACCGCTCTCCCAGGTAAGGCTCCATGGAAGCACCAAGAGCCCACAGTGACAGTGGATGTGGGGATCTCAGGGCAGAGGGGACTTCACAGCTGCCCAGAGCTTCCCATAGCCAAGCAGTGGTCAGCAGTGGTAGAACGATTCTCTGTGTTCTCTGTGTGGAGAGGGGTGAGAGCTTGCAGAGCAGGAGTGGGGCTGACAGGTCCCTGATCCAGTGACTGGCTTCCCAGCCAGAGGGAGAGGTCTCTGCTGCTGGGAGTCTCTGCTGATGCCAGAATGGACAGCCCTGACATGTGACAACATCTGCGGTCCTGGGGAAGATGAGCATCCCGACTTGCCTGGGAGTGTGCTCACACCAACAGGCGGAATGAGCATGTGAGATGATAGTGAAGCTCCTAGCCACACACAAAACAAACGTCCTTACTCACAGAGATCACCGCCACTGAAGACTCTGAGGGTCCTTTCCTTCCGTAGATACACACAGACTGAACTAAAAGTTATATAGGATGCATCTAATCATCCATCAATCATCTGATTATTCATCTATGGTATCTATCATTTGTCTACAGCATTATTCACTTGAGATAGCAAAGACATCTTTTCATCTATGTACAGCTCTGTCTCATTCTCTTTAGTAGCTACGGAACATTCAACTTAATGGCGGCACTACAATTTATTTAACCATTCCCCTATTGATGGAAATTTGGTTGTTTGCAGATTTTAATGAGAAGATGGCATTCCATTTTATGAACTTATCATAATTCATGAAAGCATCTCTTACTGGTAGATATTAGGCTGCAGGCAATGTTTACTGTTACAGTACTCAATCAAAATTCCTGTACACATACCTTTATAATGTTTTTATTTGATTTTTTGTTAGATCCATAAAAGTGAAATGGCATGGCCAAAGGATATGCAAATATATTTTATTAGATAATTCCAAATTGCCCCCAAAATGTTTGTAGCGGTTGGTTGTTCCTGCCAACAATTATGAAACTGCCTATTTTTTCACAGCCTCGACAGCAATCAATGTTAACAATATATGACATGTTAACAGTCAGATTTGGCAGGAACTATTTTGTTGTTATCTACTTCCTTATTCCTTTAATCAATACTGAGGTTGAGCATCTTTTCACAGATTTATTTGCCATGCGCACTTCTTTTTTGCTTATACGTATTCTTTATCCCTTTAGGGTACTGTCTGTCGTTGTCTTTCAATGAGTTGGATTTCTCTGAATATGGGATATTAACAGTCAATTGTAAATGTTTTCCCTCCCTTGTTTGTCACTTATGTTTTAATTTTGTTTAGTCTGATTTTTACTGGGAAAAAGTTTATAAAATTTGGTAACCAAATATGTCATGTTGTCCCCTCTTTCATTTTGTTCACTCTCACTGCAAGGCTACGGCAATGTTCCTCCATATTTTCTTCCTGTGTTCTTTTGGTTTTTATTTTTACATTTAGGTCTTTGATTTAACATATATTTATTTCTGTTGATGATATAAGGTAGGGATCTTCATTTTACTTTTTCCAATGCGTAATCAGTTGTTCTCATTCAACATATTTAAGAAACCATTCTTTTCACTAATTTTAAATGCTGATTTTATCATACGTTAGAGACCCTTGTGTACTTAACTTGGTTTCTGTGCTGCTTTTTTTTGTTCCATTGGTGGATTTGTCTGGTGCCGAACTCTTATATTTTCATCATCCTTGCTGTAAGTTGGGCGGCTTTTCAACCCCTGGAGTTTGTGGGAGGCAGAAACGACATGTTGGTGCTTCTGTTGCACAGAGGACAGAGCACGCCGCTGAACACAGAGCTTCCTTTAGGAGAAAATTTGGATTTTCACACATTCGGGAAGAAATTATTAAACTAATTAGCTAAGACCCAAGGTAATAAAATCACTGCTAATGGGCAGGAAGGCCTCCCCAGAATTTAAATTCTTCCTGGTGCTCCTCCTGTGCATTTACGTGCAGACAGCATCCTCCCAGGGCGGGGAGAAGCAACTCTAGGAGAGCCTTAGTTTACCTTCCAGCTCCTGGGGTACACGGCCTTTCCAGTTACCCTCTCAAGCGAGGGAGCACCTGCCTCAGGAAGGGCAGCTCCCGTTAAATCTTCAGATGTTAAAGGGCAGTGGGAAACGTCACAGTCTCCCAGCAAGAGAGCAGAGAGAACGGGTGGGTGTAAATCTCAGGCAGCTGATCGTTGGAATCCATAAGCCCAACCTTGTAAATAATTCACTTCGGTGCAGGAAATCTGCATATGAGCATGAAATGTCATTTATAACTCATAGGATATTGGCTTGGCTGGGAACAGCTTTCCAGTCGACTCATTAAGTGCTGCTAAGGAAGACAGAACATAGCTGATGTAGAATACACTCCCTCCAGTAAGCCTGTGACTGTACAGACTAGTTAGCAGTACTCATACTGATAATAAAACTCAAGACTATGCCTGCGTAATCACTCAACTCTCCGCAAGCTCAGCGGCTCTCCGGGGTTAGCTTGGCTCTACCTCGTTTCCCAAGGTGCTTCCAGGCCTGCCCTTCGCTGAAACCCAGAGCAGACCAGGAGAAATGTTGGCCGCGGTGCTTTCTCATGAAGTGATGCGTGCTTACTGGCTGCAAAGAGAATATATAATGTTCCAATTAAGAACTTATCGCCCTGAAATTCTGGAATCTCACATAGATGACTTGTGGAGAAACAAGATGGTCTTTGTAATGAGCTCCTTTTCTCTCTTTATTAAATATTGATTGACTATGGAAGAAATTCAATTTCCAAATAGAGTTTAAGTCTTGTTCCTAGGGTATTTGGTAGTGAGATTTTATTTTTTTTTGTTTGCTTGTTTGTTTCAGTTTTTATTTGAGGACTGCGAACATCTCCAGAACAGGAGACATTTGGAAGAGCCCGTGCCTACTGGTATCTGAAACTTGGCTGCTCATGTGAGTGGGTGCTTTATTTTTATTTTTATTTTTCCAAGTGAGGCTGGGTATGTTGAAAACACAAAAAGCCTACAGTGGGAGAAAGAAGGAGTTTTTTACCTGTGGAAAGAAAAATAAAATTAACATGCCTTCCAGTTTAAATATAAGCCTCTGAAAACGTTTCCAGCCAATTGTACACCTATCTGTTGATACATAGAAACATTAGCGAAGCACAACTGGAATCACTCTAGAAATAAACTCAAAGAAGGGCTGAGATTTCTTGGCCTTCTTCCCAAGGGAGTTATTTACTAAAAGAGCAGGAGGGACTCATTATGAAATGGCTTACCTATCACAAGGTCCCATGTCACTGGCTCTCAGAGGCGATTAGAGATTTGCAGGCTCTCGCTGACGAAGTGCTCATCCTGTCTCATGGAGCGACCTCAGATAGAAGGAGGTCGCTGCAGTATACATGGTTCACTCAGTCTATCTATGTGGCTCCGTGCTCTATCATGGATGGATTTTAATTTCCTCTGGCCTAATTTCCTTTTTACAAAGTAATTTGATAGCTACCCAGCATGCATACTCTCCTAGGTGGCTACAGATTGATTGCTTGATGAATGTGCCAGTATTTTTTTTTAACTGCTAAGGTTATCGTTTACCCACTTTCGAAATATGTAGTATTTTTTGATGGCTAAGGTTATTGTTTACCTACTTTTAAAATACGCTGTTTGCCTTTTTCCAGTCTTCAGAAACCCCTTGTATCCTGCGGATTCCTCAGCAACACTGTCACATGGAAGAGAACCAGCAATGTGAACAAACATGAATATGATGTTCATTTTCAGACTGAAAGAGGAAATAATTACAGCTACTATTTACAGTGTCTGGCTTTTCAGGCTTCATGCTACAAGCAGCTAACTCTTTGTCAAAGAATTAATTTTGTTTAAGATAAATAAGTTTATATATTTAAGGTCATGTTTCAGAAGTAAAACCAGAACTATGGTTTTTATCGAGTTATAAAATTAGTTGGGGAAAAGGTAATGAATCTAAAACAACTCTTGAGATCTGCCATGTAGAATTTGAAGTATCAATGTAAATTAAAAGCAGATTCACAGAGAATTCTATGAAACCGAGTTCCCTGTTAACTTGAGGGTGCCAGATTGGATCATTTCTCAGGTTTCTCATGGCTTTTAAATACATAAGTAAAAGCCCAGTGAGTTATCAAAGAGATCTGTGACCAGTGTGACTTCAGTGTTCCACTGTGATTTGAGCATGTACATCACTGACTGGTTTTTTTTTTTTTTTTTGAGACAGAGTCTCGCTTTGTTGCCCAGACTGGAGTGCAGTGGCCGGATCTCAGCTCACTGCGAGCTCCGCCTCCCGGGTTCACGCCATTCTCCTGCCTCAGCCTCCCGAGTAGCTGGGACTACAGACGCCCGCCACCTCGCCCAGCTAGGTTTTTGTATTTTTAGTAGAGACGGGGTTTCACCGTGTTAGCCAGGACGGTCTCAATCTCCTGACCTTGTGATCCGCCCGTCTCGGCCTCCCAAAGTGCTGGGATTACAGGCTTGAGCCACCGCGCCCGGCCCTGACTGGTTTTTTTTAGTGGTCAAAAATACATTTGACAATGTGCCAACAAAATTTTTCTCAAATCATGCCATATATCATTGGTTTATCAGAGGTTACAGTTCATAGCAATAAGTTTTGTGCCTTTTATTCTGAATTTCACAGTCTTTTATGAAAGCATCTTGACTGATAATTGGCTGAAAGACCATAAACAAAATCAATGAAAATAAATCTAGTCAAGGTGATGGCCATTGGAATAACAGGAGCCCTGAAGTTGAGTTTTATTTAGCATTCTTCTTCTTTCTCAGAAAGAAAAAAAAAAATAAACACATAGCAAATTAAATATGTGATCCCCAAACCAACTATATCCAAAAATTCTTGGCTAAAAACCTGTAGATACACTTTCAAGAAGTGGAAAAATGGAAGAAAATGATTTCCTTAAGCTAACAAATGAGAAAATAGTTAATATGGGGCCTCGTCCTTTCTGTGGCTGGTGGCTCTCTCTGGTTGTAGATTGTGTGCACAGGGAAGGACAATGCCTCTTTCATGTTATGAGGGGGCATGAGCCACCGTGGGAAGGAGAGAACTCAGTGTTACCTGCTGTTAACTAGATGAAGCAAAAGTTGTTTTAATTAGATTGGTTCTTCCAGCTCCCTTCCCCCAATCCCAGCATCCACGTACTGGTAAAATAGGGCTAGGCACCATTGAAGAATGTAGAATGGAGCTTCCCAAAAGCTGAAAGTAGTCAAGCTTAGGGTCAGGGTTTGACTGTTGATGGGAGAAACTGGACTAGCCTTGCTGCTGGAGTATTGCATTGAAAGAGAGCAGGTACTTAGCCACCCTTCTGTTTCAAAGCTGGAGCTGCTTGGGTTGTATCATATTTGCATTCTAATAGTCTGCCAGCTAATAGGCCTCTAGCCTTGAAGAAGTCAAGAAGGAAAAGGAGAAAGATAGGACTTCTTAATGCTGCTACAGTCTTTATTCCACTTATAAAGAGGTGGAATTGGTGGATTTAATTATTGTTGAAATATATGTCGTTGCATCTTCACTACGAAATCAGGGTCTCTGTCTCTCTTTTTTTAGATTCAAAGTGGTCTTCAACATACAACATCATTAGAGAGCTACTCTGTGCATCATTTGGAGATAGTAAGGATTTTTAAATAATTAGGTTTGAATAAAATATACTTAGATCTGTACTGCTTGATTAAATGATGTTTTAATGTTGCAAAAGGGCCATCAGGAGGCATTTGCTTGGGTGGAAACCTGGGTGCTTCCTCACTGGGCTGAGGAGTAAGTGACTAAAGAAAGTCACTGGAGTACTGGGTCTCCATTCTTTACTTCTATGCTTGTCCTATGTTTGAAGCCAAGGAGTTGTTTGGGGCTGTTATCCAGGCATTAACACAATAAAACTGAGTTGGAAATGATGGAGCAGAAAGAAATATTGGGAGCTTTCCTGGGCCCTTATTCCAGGAGCCTCCAGTTTGAAGATCCTCGGGCCCTGCCTGGAGATCCGCTGGCCTGCGGATCCACAGGTATTTGTGATATTCCACAAATGCCACCACTGCTAGTAGCGAGAGAGAAGTGCTTCCACAGGAAAATTAGAAGCCAGTGAGCCATTCTTCACGGGAATCCTAAGAGCATGAACAATATTCTCCTAATTAGGATTTCATAATGTGTGAAGTGCATGGAAGCACCTGGACTTCTCTAGAGTCTGAATTTGGAGATTATTTTGTTCTATTTGGGTTGATCATGAAGCAGTTTTCCTGTAAATGTGACTAACTTAAGTAAAACAAATACAAAACCAAAACCAGCTTTAGGTCCCATGAGGAACTTCCAGAAATATCTAAAGTCTGTAGTCACTAAGGAACAAGTGTAATTCCTAATGGCAATGCTTTCTACAGCATTCTGCATAAACCTGGAACCCCAAGACATTAACAGGTTATTTTTAAGAAAGGAGGTTGTATGAATTTGGGAAACACTTGATAAACAAAGTGCACAGTGATGGTATTTGGGGGGCACTGAAACCAAATCTTCACCTCTGTGATTCTGAGCTGCAGGCTCCCCTATGGCTCCTACCATGAGATATGGGTCCGGCTGGCAGGACCTCTGCAGTGGCCATAAGTCAGGAGTGGAGGGAGTGGAGGAGGTGGCGTGTGCAAGGTCTCTGTGATCAGGGAGGGTCAGAAAAGTGAAAGATCTCATCCTAGTGTTTCTCCCACGTGGAGCTCCGTGGGGTCAGGGTGGGGAACATGACAGGAATGTCAGAATAATGTAAGATACCCAGTAACTTTGGGACTAACTGCACAACTTCCATGTGTAGCTTGGGGGAGGCTGCAGGCCTGTGGGAGAAGCCTTTGTTCAGCTCAACTCCATGTCCAGAAGAAAGTAAAATTGTGAGACGAGTGGGACTATTTCACATTTTTACAAACCTCTATAATGCCCAGCTTAATAGAAGGCAACGGGGTTTTCTTATCTGCTTCTGCACTGAGTCTTTCGAAATACCTAACCTCATGCAGGCTCTGGAAAACCCCACTGCACATAATACTAGTGTCTTAGTATTATCATACAAGTAATTTTGAGCCTTAGATCCCTGAAAACACCTCAGGGACTCCCAGATTACACTTTGAAAACCAATATGATGGTGATTGGGGTTGAGACAAAGAGACAACAGAGCCTTCACAACTGGACAGCCAGAGTCTGGACTCCTTGGGGGACCAGCTTGACCCCCAACAGTCCAGACAAAGCCACCCACCCAGCAGGGCCACCAGCCCAGAAGTCAGCATAACAACTGTGTAAGAGAGGCCAGTGGGCATTCATAGGGTGCTTTGGGAGGCTGAGACCCCTTATTCCTGAGACAGGGGGGCATCCTGGAGAGGGATATGGGGAAGCAGGGAGACAGGAATTTGACTCAATGAGCACCTCAAAGACTGTGTCATCTGAGTCACTGAACATCTTTGGCAGGGCTTTGCATCGACTGAATATTTAATCTCCAGTTTGTTTTTGTTTTTTCTTTTTTAATCAAAAGAAACTGAGCTGGCACACTTTGAAAAAGACTGACAGCTCTTCAAATATTAAATAGGGTTATCATACAACATAGCCATTCTGCTCACAGAGATATACCCAAGAGAAGTAAAAACATATGTCCACGAAAACACTTGTACACAAATGTTCAGAGCAACATTACTCTTAATAGTCAAAAGGTGGAAATGACCTGAAAGTTCACCAAGTGATGAATAGATAATCAAAATTTGATAAATCCAGAGAGTGGAATATTAGTCAGCCACAAAAAGGAGTGAAGGCAGACACATGCTGCAACAAAGATGAACTGGAAAACATTATACTTAATGAGAGCCAGTCACAAAAGACCACATGTTGTATGATTCAATTTACCTGACATTTCCAGAATAGGTAAAGTCATAGAAACAGGATGGTGGTTGTCAGGGTCTATAGGGATGGGGAGGAAGGAGTGACTGCTGATGGGCATGAGGTTTCTTTATGGGGTTATCAAAATATTCTAAAATTAGTTATGGTAATGGTTTCACAATTCTGTGAGTATATTAAAAACCACTGAATTGGACACTTAAGGCTACATTTTACAGTATGTAAATTATATCTCTATATGTTATTTAGAAACATTTTGTCCTTAGTTTATCAAAATAGGACTTGAGAATTCAGTAAAAGACTTGAGTTCTCACTAATTGAGCTCAGTAAGTTTTACTGTGAGATCAGATCAGTTATGAAAATTAAAATGCTGTACTAAAAATAATGCTATACTTTTCTTGCAAATCCCCTCCCCCCCCACAAATTAATCAATCTTTTTTCCTACAGGACTTCCCAGAGGTTTTACACGTATGTCATTGTGTCCGGTGAGGGTTCAGTGTTGAAGTGTTTCCAAAACCAGCTGCTCCCTGCACCTCTGCAGTCTCAGAGCATTTGGTGTGGCTCTCTTAGTGTCCTAGAGAAATCAGTTAGAGAGGTTGTCCTTTTCACTTTAAGAGTCAAAAGAGGCTTTACAGATTTATATGGAAGGAGAAACACCTTGGAAATAGAGTTAGGAGATGAATGTGTTTCTATAGAACAGAAACATTTAATTTAAAGGGACCTAAAGAGGGAGGCAACCCCAGTGACCCTTCCTGGGGTGAGGGCTGTGCCAGGTGCGATCACACCACACCCCTCATCTTTCCAGCCAGGCTGTGAGGCCAGCGGGATGTCCTGTGTAGCATAAAGAGGTTTGGAGAAGTCACTTTGCTTATGGGCAAACAGCAAGAAGGTGATGGGATGGGGCTCTGGCCTCAGGGTCGTCTCGTGGTTCTTGTGCCCTTTTCTTTAAACTTTGCAACCAGAAAATATGGAGCCAATAGCACTGTCTCAAGCCCATTTTAGGAAAGAACAGTGAATTAATAAATTACTTGTGCTGTGTACACCTCTGTTTTGATTGGCTCGAGTATTTCTACTGTGATAAGTGAAATTCACCCATCACCTGTAAATTTCAAGTGTACAAGAGACTTAAGTCCAATTTTTTTTTTCTTTTCTTTTTTTTTTTTTTAACTAATGGCCTTAATCAGCAAAGACACTGCCATTTTAGTGACATGTTTTTGGAATGGAGGTAGAACACAGTCAGTCTGTTAGTTGTCATCTGTAGCTGCTTTATCCTTTAGTTCTCAAATCTACCACTCAGGTTAAACTGTTCTTTGCAACGCATTACTTCAAGAAGGTTTGACCATTTTGTCTCTTCTTCATTCAAAAGTACAAAAGAGAAGACCACCCATAGCTGTAATCTGACACTTCTAGCTATTCGGTTATGACTTCTCTGAATGTACAGGTATCATTTCTGATCAACCAAGAAAAACCATGTTATAGTATTAATCCACTGACACTTAAAAACAAGTAGCAAATACAATCAACAAGATTCTTATTAGTGACTACATTTTATTAGGGGTGTCCATGTCAGGACTAAAAATGGAATATTTACTTTTCTTTCCTTGACCTGAAACTTTATGAATTATTTTATGATTACACGTACAATTAGGAGCAATATTATATAGAAATCTGATGAATAACATACGGTTTATTTAATTAATTCAGAGGAGGGAGGATTTCTTTCCTCAGTATATTAACAGTATATTAAGGGGGTGTGTTTAGGATACAGCACTTGGGAGTTTCACACTAATAATGTTCTTGCATGGGGTGGAGGATCAGTCTTCCTTCAATTGAAAGGACTGTTGAAATCCCTAAAAACTTCAGAAGCATCCCAGTGCACTTGTTTTCCTGTCTGCCTGATGCCCGTATCACTCCAAGTCCTGTACATAGTAATGGATTTTTAAAATCATTGTGACAAGGGATGAAATGCATGTCCCTTGTCCTAGTGCCCATATCACGTTGTAGTAGGTGTGTTGTAGTGACAACCACCCCCCAATCTCAGCGGTTTATAACAACGAACATTTCTTTCTTGTTTAAAATATCTCACTACTGTGACACTGTGTGTCTTTTCATTCCAGGACTCAGGCTAAGGAGCAGAGATCTGGGGGAGTAGGCTCTTTTCATGGAAGATGAGAAGTACAAGGGGAAGAACCAAACCACACAATTGCTTTTAAAGCTTCTGCTCAGATATGCTGCACATCACACTGCTCACACTGTTGTGGGAAAAGCAAGCCACAGGCCAAGCCTGGTGGTGGATCAGCTCCCCCAAGTCGCATGGCGATAGGCAAGTGTATCTGCTGTTACTGAGAAAAGAGAGGGGTAAATAGTTGTGACAGATGATACAAATGTGCATACCTCGCCTAACACAACTCTAGTGGAACAGGCTATCTGTTGTGCTGGAACCCACGTGAGCTTTCGGATTTTCATCCTCTGTGCATGAGACAGATTCCACTGGACACCAAGCTTATCCACGCATCCGTCCAGAGATATCTGGACTCACTGAACACCCAGTCACTGTCTGCAAACAGGAGACACTGAGTTTCCAGTAAATAAGAACTCCCAGACGCATGAATACCTAAGAAGAAATTAAATGTGAAGATCTGATCAGAAACATAGTGGAACCAGTGAACACTGGCCAAAATGAAAAAAAAAGTCCCATTTCACTGCCTGGACAATAGTAGGAAGGAATTCCTTACAGTTTCACGCCCTGTATTGACTTTAGAGTCATTAATGAACAGTATCTATGTTGTGTGATCCATGAAGTAGTGAGAATTATTCACACCTGAAACCATTTTCCTACTGGCTACAGAAACGTTACCATGATATGATTTATTATTAAGTGTTGTTTTCCTTGTCAACATTTTATGGTTTAACAGCCCACCTAAGTGTGAATTAGTTATCAACTGGCTTTCTTATTGAAAAGACAGATGAGGCTGCATGAAAATGCTTAGCACATGGGTAGGAAGCAGTGGATGAAAACAGCAGAAGTAGGACCCAGAGGATGAACTCTTTTACTTTCGATTATTCAGATTATATGTAAGTTCCCATGCTGTTGAAATCTCTTCAGCAGCAAGTTAACCTCCAACCTGCGAAAGATGGAAGAAATCAAGACTTGAGGATGGAGGGGACAGGGACGGTCTCTGTATCCATGTGCTCCCTGAGGTGAGGGCCCCTGCCTCTCCCATCTTTGCACTCCTCATGCCTACTGTGTACCTGGTGTAGACCAGCTGCCCTGAGATGTTTGAGGTGCTGTGTTACCATTGCCTCTCCTGAATTCCCACCGAGTGCCTCCTGAGTCATGTCACGTACCCCATCGCAGCCTTCACCCAAGGCCTGGAGACAAACCCAGCACACACAGGTCTAGTATTAATTCATAACCATCATGATGTACCTAAGATTCTACCTACCTGGATGTTGATTGATGAAATTTATGAAGTATTATAAGGACTTCAAATCCACTTATAACTATGACATACAAAATGCACAAAACCAACTTTTAAAGCCTTCTATGATTTGTTTAAGACTGAAGAACTTTAAGACCATTACTTTTTAAAATGTTAAAAAAAAAAAAACAGAAAGAAATGGAAAAAGGAAAAGGAAATAAAGAAGCAGAGGTGGACATCAAGACAGAGGAAGGAGGAGATGCTACCTGCCTGCTCCCATCCATCTCCTCTTCACAGTCAGAACCACTAAGAGGAAACCTGTGCTACAGGAGAAGATGTTGCAGAAATTTTGTCTTAGGACTTTAACCTTTCTGATACATGACTGGGTCATAAACTTTCTTTTCAGAAGCTATCGATCACCCCATCACCTCTGCAAATGGGGTGTCTATCAACGGCATCTGTTGCTGGCACATTGGAAAATGGTTCATGAGTGGTGAAATTTGTTGCAACTTTTGCTTCTGTCCTGTAATGAAGGAAAATAAACTTTCTTCTAGGAGTGCAGTATTGAATTTGCCTGGGTATGTTGAGTTTGTAGCTGTTGCAGGTGCACCTAGGCGTAAAGCATTTGGAGGCATCCTTGCATCTGTGTTAAGAGGCTCTCTGTGTAGGGGAGAGATCATTGACTCATTGGCCTGTATACTGATGTAATGCCCAAGAGGAGGGCCCAGTACCTTTTCTGAAAGGGGCAGCTCTTCCTCAGATTGGGAACTGGAATTGAGAGGTTGTCTTGGTCAGAACTGAGAAAGAATGAGCTCTGGATTGACGTCTCATCTTAAACTCCATAGAATCTGGGTTTGAGAGACAGCACACTCACAGGAGATTGGGGCAAAAGAGTGCTTTGTAGGGCCATAGCTCTGCAGTGATACTTCTCTCTTGGACCCAAAGTTAAAGACCCATAAACTCACGGTGGTAGGTGCTTCCTTCTGCAGCAAATTCCCCTTGAGTGTCCCTCCCTTTTCTGCAGAGTTTTGTTTAAATGTTCCCAGTTATGCTATGGGGAATCGGGGAGGAGCTGTGGACACACACTGGTCCATGTAGGGGCCGCAGCAGTGACCAGTGAGAGGGCTCCTTGAGGACGGCGACTCTGAGGACACAGAGCTTGTGCTGTGAGACCTAGAAACTAAGTTCCCAAGGAGCTTTTCTCTTCTTTGCCAACCTTGAAGATCCAGGTATTATTTTATAAAGCCGGATGGAATCTTCCTGCACATAGAGTTCTCAGGTCCAGGTAGTATTTTATGAAGCCGGATGGAATCTTCCCACACAGAAACCTAGAGTTCTCAGGTTTCTCAGGTTGCTCTCCGGCTCAGTGATGCTGCGTGAGAATGACCATATCTCCACGGCACAAGCTTTGGATCTGATGTCAAGAAGCTTTTGTGAATCCTAAAAACGAACTGCATCTCCCTGAATCGAAATAAATACTACTATATGCACTTGAATGGAAACAAAAACTGGGATTCTTTTTGGGCCCTAAGCAAAATGTAGAAACTCATTTTCCCATCAGACTTTTCCGTAACTTTCCTTTAACCTAATGAGACACTCCATAGGAGTCTAACATTTCTTCACTGAATTCCAAGTGTAGGTTTCCTGGGTTGTCCATTTAATTGTTAAAGTGAGAGAGACTCTGCTGGAAGACAAGCA
Organism: Mandrillus leucophaeus; assembly: GCF_000951045.1. Lineage (NCBI taxonomy): Eukaryota > Metazoa > Chordata > Mammalia > Primates > Cercopithecidae > Mandrillus > Mandrillus leucophaeus. Next base: position 4,904,504 of record NW_012101587.1, on the reverse strand, counting down.
CCACAGAACAGCAAGGGGAAAGCTGAAGGGAGGTTACTTGGGAGTCACCCCAGGAAGAAGCCCTGTGCAGACTGCCATCACCGGCTGGAGAGTGGCCATGAGACATGTGCGGTGGCCTCTGGATGCTTCTGCGCTGCCTCATGGGAATTTTCACAGGTCTTCCTCTGTTTGTAAATGGTGTTCAGTGAGGGGAAAATTAAGTGGTACTTACTACACACACGTTCACCAGATACTTGCTGCGTTATCCCCATACTGTGGATGGCTTTTGACGAGGTGCCTGATGAAGAGAGATGCACAGAGTTGTGAGTCCTGGCCTACAGAAACTCATGATGGGTGCTCCCCAGTGCTGGTGTTGAGTAAATGCCCAGGACAGTATGCACTGTGCTTGACACACAGTATGACTCATAAGATATCTGTTATTATGTGAACAGTGAACATATGCACAGCATACAAATCAGTAACCGAGTGCTGTTCTGATGGTCTTGTCCTGAGCAGTTTTTCCCATCAATTGGAGACAAGACTCATTCTCTAGAAAGAAGAGCAAACAATGGCGGGTCCCACCAAGGCCGTGGACAAGGGAAAGGCAGAAACATGCAGAGGGAGCAGAGACAGAGGAGGCTTGAGACCTGCATGGAGGGACAGGAAGGGAGCTCAGAAGCCCATTTTCTAGCAGATCCCAAGTTGTGAAAGTTGATATGGTGGAGCGCACACGCACAGAGTAACACCTAGAATTCTCAGAGTTGGTGATTTAAAGAAAAAAAAAACACAGACTAAAAATTAATCCTCAGTTTCCCACAGGCCTCAAACTTCCAGCTGCTAAAAGACAGTGGGGTATGGGGGGTGGAAAGAGACCACATCTCGGAGGGACAGCTTTGTCTGTGACAGTTGAGACGGGTGCCAAGGAAGGATGAAGTTTCTCTCTGCCAACTAGACTTAGAGGGGGAAAAACAACCATAATCATGTTTATTTTCCTGATAATCATATGCAAATCAGGTTACAACAATCTATACACATGGTAATTCCTCTTTATGGATAAGTACAACTTAAAAGTTGTGAACAAGAGCAAAAGGATGTAATTTTCTAGTTTTCTAATGAGCTCAGAGTTTATGCCCAGTTACAGTTGAGCTCTGGAATGGTTTTTCTAGCTCTTCCTGTGCTGTAGTTCTGGTAGAGAAGCTATGAGGACCAGAGACAGAGCCAAGGTGGTTTAAATTCTGGCTGCACCAACTGCCCTCCACATGATCTAGCGCAATTGACCCAACCTTTGTAGGCCCCAGTTTCCTTTCCTACAAAATAGGCAGGATAACCAGGAGGTCAAAGTGAAGTGACAAGATGTGAACCTGCTCTGTAAGATGATAAGCACTATTTGCTGGCAAGGGATTGCGGCTTCTTAGCTGTCCTTTAAGTGTGGTTGGGGTTGTCTGTGGATTAAGGAAGGAAAATTGGGTTTTAATTCTAAACAGCCCTATGAATCAGCTGGGGCTGAAGACCTGGGTGAAGGTAATCTATAGTCAGTAGATTTTAGATAGTTAACTTCAAATAATTAGGAACAACACTGAAATATTTGACCATATTTAGTGCATCTGCTGAAAATGTTTTTGAAAATTTAAACCCTGTAGTAGGTTAAACCAGCCTTGGGCTACAGCCTGAAGCATGCGCCAGCGCAACGTGGGCCTGCTAAGACCAGGGGAAGTACCAGGTGATAGAAAACAAAATGAATTAGGTGAGTCTTACCTTCCCCACTCCTCCCTCCTTTTCCTCCCTTCCCTCATCCCAAGTTTAGATGTCCTGTTTCCTATAAACTCTCACATGCCCTGGGTTTTGACTGAAGCGTTTGTGATTAGACGAGGACTTGGATAACTAATGAGAAGCCTCGTGACCCACGCAGCAGAGGAGCAATGGAGAGATCACTCCTGAGTGTGCGTGCTGTGCTCAGCATAGCCGCGCGGCATCCTAACCGTGTGTGGGTGTTTAACAATGCCACTTGGTGATTTTTAGGATGTCATGCCACAGTCTTCTTATGTCAGTTGGGCTCCTCCCACACCTATTATGAGAATGAAAGATCCCGCAGTTTATGGGTTGAGTCGCAGTGGATGATTTGTAGGATTAAGATTAATCAGTGGCCTCTGATTAAAGTCTTAGTAAAATGGACCTGTTCCCTCCATGGGCCTTCGGTATTTAGAGACTTGGTCCAGGTTATCCCGTTAACCCGCTTTATTAGAGAATCTTATTGCTTTATTTATGGGATTGTGAGAGTCCAAAGGTTTTTACTTTCAGCTGCCGCTGCTATTTTGCCCCTAAAAATAGAGTGTAAGCCCTATTTTTTTTTCCCCCGATGGAAGAAAATTTTTTCTTTAATCTGTCATAGAAAAGGAGACTTTTCAAGCCCATAGAAGTGATTTCAACTTCGGACTTGTGAAGAGAGCTGTCAGCATACACCGCATCTGGAATGAAAAGGCAGGATTCCTTCCCTCTGAGGGGTCTGCGGTGTCCCAGTCAGTGCAGAGGACTTCAGGACGTCGGTTCGACACCTCTGAAGGAACAGCCAGCATCATCCCTGGAAATGGAGATTGTTGGTTGGTAGAGGTTATTGCTAAATTCGAAGAGTGTGCATCAGACAGTAAAGCTGGTCCTTTCATGAACCGGGGTTTGGAGACTGCACGTTGCCAGAAAGAACCTGGCTTGCATCCCTTCCCTCTCCGTCACTCCCTGGCTTTCGGAGCCTCTTCATTAGGCTTGCTCATGAAGCGCATTCCTGCCCTCGTGTTCTCTTTCTGGATCTCAGTCCTCCTTGGATTGTCTGGTCCTTACTGTGAGCTTCACGCCTGACTCCGTTTTCTGAGTTCTGCTACCTAGTTCCAGCTCCAAGTCTCAAGTTCCCATGCAGGCCGCAGGCACACACAGACACATGTTCACTGTTGGGAGGACTCTGCCCTGCCTCTGTGGCAGCCGTGCTGTGAGGCTGTTAAGAAGCCATGCACTATGTCAGTAGCATTCTGTTCCCCCAGACTCTCAGACCCTGTGCGCCCCTGTCTGCACCGTGACCCTGTCTGTGGGACCCCGCTTCCGCTGTTTTGTGTCATTGTTCTCTGCTTTTCCTCTTGAACAATGAACTCCCCTGCATCTGTTCTTGACTGTCGTATGATGTCTTCTACGTTCCCTTTCGTGTTTTATTCACTACCTTCAGATTCGTGATCATCTGCCTGCAGACCGCGCGTAGAGCTTCTCCTACCTAGGCAGCCTCAGAGCCGCTGGCACCCCCAGGCGCTCCATTTGCCCGGCAAACCTCCACCTCCACCTTTTTGTGATTTCCCTGCTCCTGTGAACGGTGTCACCAGCCATCTAGTTAGCCGCTGTCATTGTTAGCCATCCCCTTCCTCCCACCCCTGCTGGTTCTGGCTTCATGTACCCTTCCCACCCTGCTTTAATACCCCAGAGTTCTGCGCTAATCTGGACCCTCATGCTGCTGGAGGGCACACATGGGCTGTGATGGTCACTCAGCGGCCCAGCTATCTCCATAGCATGGCCTAACGCCCATGTCTAAATCATGTTACTCTCACGCTCAGCCAACCTCTACCTTCAAGGGGTGCTCGCAGGTTACAAAAGGAAGCCCAAACATATCAAAGTATTGGCTAGGCCCCATATTCCCCGTCCTAATCTACTTGTAGCGCCAAACGTTTCACCTTATACAGCCTCCCTCTGGTCCTGGGGACTGTCCCTTAATGTTTCCCCTTTTGTGTCCTTTGCTTATATGAGTCCTTCTCTCTGGGACAGTCAATTCTCCTGAGCAAATCCCAGCTCAAACACAGTCTCCTTCAAGAAGCCTTTCTTGGTGTCTGAGGAAACTCCTTTTCCTCCAGGCTTCGCCAGCCTGCCCGCTGAGTGGAGTGTCCTGGAGGTACTTGCTGCAGCCTCTAGCTGCCCAGGAGTGATTTGTCTTCTTAGAAACCTCATCTTCCTTTCAACTCTAAGCCCATTGAGTCAAGAACCTTGTCTTCTTAATGTATGTATCTTTCACTTACTGTATGAACTTGCTTTGCTATGGTGAGCCCTGAAAAATGATTGATTTCATCTTGTTGGAAAAAAGACTGCTTGGCTTCCATGAGGGGAGTTTTATATGTATTACATACTCTACAAAAATCCTTATTAAGAGTTTGCTCCTATTTTTAATCAGACTTCAATTTGTGGATTAAAATTCGGAGGTGACATGAAAGAATTTACAAAACATCATTCTTCTTTGGTCATAATTTTTTTGAGTGATATTTTTTCTTAATTCCATGTACATCTATCTCTTTTGGTGTTTTAAGACCTCAAACTGGGGCAAGCCCTTGATAATTTCTTTAAGGAGAAAAGAAAAACACATACATTTGAAAATTCTAGTAGCTAAAATGCTTCCAAAAGTTAAGCTAATAGAATTAGCTCAAGAGAAATTATAATAACCTAAGTCTTCTCCAGTTAAGCATAATTTGCATAATCCCAGAATGGAATATGTCTGAACTTTCAGGAAAAAACGAATAAGATCAGCATTTATTGTTTTATTTTTTCATTGCTTCTGAAAAATTGTATTGGTATTGCTTTGTATGAATAGGTCTCCATGAGTAAATTATGATCAAAATTCAAAGCCATCATAAATTAAATGTGTTTTTTTTTTTTTTTTCCTGCTTTGGTATACAAGACTTTCCATTAAGCTAGCCTCATATAATATACCTTGGATGTGTTCAAGAAAGCCCTGTAAATTATAGTAAGTATTTAAAATGGTAAGTAGACATTGGAAAATGCCACATTAGGATTAATGAATGAAGGGGTTGATACTGAAAATGCACTTGTAAATAAATAACATAAAAAGTAAAGATGACACGTTGTTAGGTTAGAGTTACAAGTAGAGTATGACACTAAATTGCAGGGCGGCAACAGAGTGTTCATGGAACTTCAGTTTCTTTGTAGGAGCGTTTCTAATTTCTGTCTAGCAAAATCTTCCGGGTTTCATCCAGTCTGGGTTCCATCCTGAGGCTTTTCCTGTGCCTTCCTTTCAGATATGGGAAGTGCCTGAGGTTTCCTTCCTTAGCAGTCAGTCCCCTTCCTACCAGCATTTGGAGGACTATTCGCCCAACAGTAGGGGACCAACAGAAGGTGGAGCTGGCTTTGTCGTAGAGATTGCATTTTCTCCCAGTAGCCCAGGACTAAATGCTCTGGGGAAGGAAGAGGACGCAGGAGTCATGTTACTTGTGACAAAATGGAAGCACTAAGCAAGAAATGCACACACAGGGTGGGGTACGCTTTCGATGCATGCACTCATCTGCCTCCAGGAAGGGTTGGGGCAGTGAACTGCGCTTTGAGGAAAACGTAAAAAGAGGACAGTGCATATTTGGACTGTTATTTAAAAATTTGTGTGGCTTTGACAGAATAGAGTGGAGACACTTGGAAAAGTATCTCGGGTATATTTAAAGTTTTGGCACAAAGTTCAGTTAACACTCTCCTTAGGCATATAGACTTGCAGCTATATAAACTCAGCTTTCCTAAATTATCTATACATATATATGAATATGCATATGTTATATGATGAGCGAGATTTCCTTCTGAGATGTTCATTTTTTCTAACACCCAAGTTTGCATAGCCCCAATTATGTGATTTGCAATACCTGTTAGATTTCCCATTTGCTAAAGAAGGTGACTTCAGCTTGAACCACTGGAAATATGCTTTTAGAATTTAGGCAGAGATGCTACGCTCAGGTAAGTGGTAAGAAGAAATTCAAGAATAAAGGCTGGATTCTGTATCATAGAAAGAATAATAATGTAGATGGAAAGTTTACAGTGTCATGTAAAATACTGACAGGAAGCCTGAAGCTCTAAGAAACCATGAGAATTTCTAGATTTAAAAAGATGATTAGAGAGGCTCTGCTTCTGATAATAGTGGAGAAGCTTGCCCCAGAATAACCTTCCCACAGATAACAATTACAAAGTCTGGACAAGATATAAAAACCAACTGTTCAAAAGCATTGGAGAATGATGAAAGGGAGGCAGCAACTGGGGAGGCAACCCTTGAAAGATGGGAATTCACTGGGTACCATTTGCATTTCTTCTCCTTTTTCTCTTGCCTTAAGGTACTCCCAAAACTTCTTGGGTTCTACCATGCTGTGCACCTTATCTGCCAGAGAAGTCACCGGGCATAGTTTGAAGCTGATAGCAGCTCAAAAGTGGAGGGGGAGTTCCAGAATTCAAGAGTACAGAAAGGATAGCAATGAAATCTGTGCAGGCACTTTTTCCTGCCTCTGGGTAACCACCGGCCTGCATGTGCATGGGGAAGCCCCCACATTTCCCTGCGAAAAGAACAGCTGTGAGGCTAGAGACTCAGCAGTGTCCCCTCCTACCCACTGCAGGGAGGACGGTTTGGAGTTTTTCAGTCAAGTTAAATGGCTGCTAGAGCAAAAACTAATATGCTTTAGAAGAACATAACAGAATCCAAAGTCTCTAGAGTATGCATCCACAGTGTGTAGTCTAGTAAGAAATGATTACACATGCACAGGAACCAGAAGATTTTACCCAGAGCCAAGAGAAATGGACATTGATTTGATCTAGATGTTGGATTTAGCAGTCAAGGACTTTTAAAACAACATTTATAAGTATGTTCAAGGACTTAAGGGAAAACGTGGTTATTCTAAGTGGACAGACCAGGAATCTCAGCAGAGAAATAGAAGTTGTAAAAATAAATGGAAATTCTAAAATGGAAAAGTGCAGTGTTGAAATACAAATGATTTCTGGATGGATCAAAGCAGTGATGGAATGAGAAAATTAGCAATAGATCCTAAAAGCAGTGGGTGAGAGTTAAACGAGGAATAGGTCTCAAGTTATGTCCCCGTAAATTACTTGTTAATTACAAACTGAAAAGTAGAACCTTACAGTTCAGAAACCTGGTGAATTTCATTTTAAATAAGTGATCCAAGTTAACATTACTAATATTGGGACAGTGACATCCTGGGCCTCCTCATGTGCTGCAATGGGAAGGATGCGTTTCTGTGTAATTCCTGCCATAGTGCAGAACAGGAATCTAGTCAGGAGGAAACCTCAGCAACCCCCAGTGAAGAGACATCTACAGAGTAAGTGGCCTGTACTTTTCAAAATGTTAAGATGAATAAAGACAGAGGCTGAGCAACAGTTCCAGATGCAAGGAGACGAAGTAGACATGACAAGCAGATGCATGTGGGATCTGGCCTGTTCCTGGGCTGGAGGGGGCAGTTTTAAGGACATCACTGGGGCAGTTGACACAATTTGCATCTAGGCTGTGGATTAGATAATCATATTGTTTCTATGTTAAAATGTTCTGCTGTGGATAGTTGTACCTTGGTCACATAAGAGAAAACCCTTGTTCTTGTTGAATGCACACTCAGGTATTTAGGGGTAAAGGAACCCAATGTTGTCAAATTACTTTCATTTCCATTTCTTTCCCTTTCTGTCTCTGTCTCTCCCTGTCTCTTTCTTTCAACTGATAAAGCAAATGTATAGTAAAATCTAAACTGGTGAATCTGGGTAAATAACAATGAATGGGCTGGGCGCGGTGGCTAACGCCTATAATCCCAGCACTTTGGGAGGCCAGGGCAGGTGGATCACGAGGTCAGGAGTTCAAGACCAGCCTGGTCAATATGGTGAAACCCTGTCTCTACTAAAAATACAAAAGTTAGCCGGGTGTGGTGGTGGGCACCTGTAATCTCAGCTACTCGGGAGGCTGAGGCAGGAGAATCACTTGAACATGGGAGGTGTAGGTTGCAGTGAGTGGAGATTATGCCACTGCACTCCATCCTGGGTGACAGAGAAAGACTCCATCTAAAATAAATAAATAAATAATAACATTGAATGTTTCTTGTGTTGTTGCAAATTTTCTATTAATTTGCATTCATATTAAAATTAAAATGTTATAAATAGGCATAAATAATTGATTTTATTTGAGCTCCTTCATTGCTAAAACCAATGACTTCTGTGTTTGTCTTCTTCTCACCTGCTATTTTGACACAATGAAGTCCTTTCTTGACAATTTGTCTCACTTCAGCTTAGGAATCACCTTATCTTTCAAAATTGTTCTCACATTGTTTGAAAAAAATATCTTTTATTCTTTTGTCGTGTGGATCCTCTCTTAGTCCCCTCCCATCTAGTTAATTTAGAAAATTAACTAGAATGTCCTAAAAAATTTGCGAATGCATGAATTTTGAAGTACCTAAAAATTAATCACAATTTGCTCTGAACCATTCAAAATAAAAATGTTTACATACAAAATTTTTAAAAAGTGAGACATCCATATCATGAATGCTAAATTCTTTCTCTTTGCACTTTCATCTTCCTCCGTTTTTCCCCTTCCATACTTGATTGGCATGTGACTATCTCACTTCTACCAACTGCATCAGGTATTAAGTGGCATTAATTTATTTGAAGAGTGTAAAGTCATTCTGCTAATAAGTAACAAGTACCTCTAGTAGTTGGCACAAATGGTACCAGTAATGAAGATGAACAGTTTGCATCAAAGCTGTTCGCAGACCTTCCTTGACACTGGTGAGCACCTGAGGCTCTGCTGTCCTTTTCTGGATGCTCCTCTGGCCCTGGATCATCGAGGCCACAAGATGAAAGGTATTCACACAGTGAATATGCATTCTGTGTCCTCTTACACATGCTAGGCTCCAGGGATTCAGCAGAGAACACAACGGAAAAATACCTTCATCCTTATGGAATTTCTATTTAATGAGAGAGCCGAACAATAAAAAAAATAAAGAATAGGTTAGCTGGTCCACTATGGGGAACAGTTTGGAGATTCTTTGAAAAACTAAAAATAGAGCTACCATATGATCCAGTGATCCCACTGCTAGGGATCCACCCAAAAGAAAGGAAATCAGTATATTGAAGAGATATCTGCACTCCCATGTTTATTGCAGCACTATTCACAAAAGCCAAGATTTGGAAGTAACCTCAGTGTCCATCAACAGATGAATAAATAAAGATCATGTGGTACATATACACAGTGGAGTACTATTCAGCCATGAAAAAGAATGAGACTCAGTCATTTGCAACAGCATGGATGAAACTGGATGTCATTATGTTAAGTGGAATCAGCCAGGCACAGAAAGACACGCGTCACGAGTCCTCACTTATTTGTGGGAGCTCAAAATCAAAACAAATGAATTCAAGGAGATAGACAGTAGAAGGATGGTTACCGGAGGCTGGAAAGGGTAATAGGGGAGGGGAAGGGGGGAGATGGGGATGGTTAATGGGTACAAAAATATTAGAAAGAATGAGTAAGACATACTATTCAACAGCACAACAGGGTGACTATAGTCAACAATAATGTAATAGTACATTTAAAAATTACTTTAAAAGTATAACTGGATTGTTTGTAACACAAAGGATAAATGCTTGAGGGCATGGATACCCCTGCTTCCATGATGTGATTATTATGCATTGCATGCCAGTATCAGAACATCTCTTGTGCCCCATAAACATGTACACCTCGTATGTACCCACAAAAATTAAACGTTGACTAGGTTAGAGGGTGATGGGTACTCAGGAGAAAAACAAGACCGGAAAGGAGCATAAAAAAACATTGGCAAGGAAGTTGGGTCCATTTGAGAGTGGTCAGGGGAGTGTGACTTTGAAGTTAAAAGTATGAAGGTGAAGAGAAAGGGGCCACATGGAAGGCCAGGTAAGAAACAGAAAGAGCAGAGGTCCCCGAGCAGGAGGCTGCCTGACTTGGTCAAAACCAGCCAGGAGGTGGGTGTGGGGTGGGGTGGAGAGGCGATTGGGGAGACGTGAGTGGAGTAGTGAGCCCTCGAGGGTCATAGAGGTACTCAGTATTTTCTCTGGATGAGATAGGAAGCCAGCGGAGGCGTCTGGAGCAGAGGAATGGCGTGATCTGACACAGGAGAGTAAACGAGAGAGATTCGCGGGAGGAAGCAGGGAGAATGCCACGAAGCCACTGCCAGAATCTGAGCCACAATGTTGGTGGCTTGGACCAGGGTAGGAGAGATCTAAGTGGCGAGAAGTGGTCAGGCTTTGTGTGTACTTTGAAGGAAGAGTAAACAAGATCTGTGGATTGACTCAATGCACGTTGGGAGTGAAAGAGAGGAGCCAATGAGGATAATAAGGTGCTTGGCCTGCCTGAGTAACTGCAAGCCCGAAGTTGGCATTTGCTGCGATAGGGAAGGCTGTGAGGGAGGATACCAGGAGCTCAGCTGGGGAAATGTGAAGCTTGAGAGCCTATTAAATATCCCCATGAGATATCAAGGCCATAGTTTGATTTTTAAGCCTGGAGTTTAGAGTAGGGAATCAGGCTGAAGATACGTGCATGTAAACACTACTTAAAGATACGGGACTGTAGGAGGGTTGAGAGGGCAGGTCTCGCTAGAAAGGAGAAGACTCAGAGATTGAGGTCTGAGCAGGCCAATGGTGGCCATGATGCCCACTTACCAGCAGTGTTCATGGGGACATCCAGGCCAAAGAGTGGGGAGAGCCACAGGGAAAAGGGAGCAGACTTGAATCACTGCCTCTGGCTGAGACAGACTCCAACCTAATTGCAGGCACCTGGAGCTGACTTTTCAAGACTGCTCCTATCACAAAGACTGGAGTCAAAAAACACTGGAATCAAGAATGTTAAATTGATCCCTGGGCACCACACTTGTATTTCTAGATAGAGGTGCCCCCCGAGCAGGTGAAAGCATTAGAGGGAGATGGGAGGGCATTTGAGTTGTCAACAGGGAAGTCCCTGAATCACCTACAGTTCCCAAATAGAGCCTCTCTAGGGGGTTGCCCAGGCAACGCCAGCTGCCAGAGGTGATCCCCTCAGTCACTGAGTCACCCAGTTCAGGGTCCTGCTGAGGGCTCACCCACGTTGAGAGTAATTCAAGAGTTTGCCAGTTTTTCCACATTCTTTTCTTGGGAGTCTGGATGTTGGCTCACAATTTTGGCATGTGAATGTCTGTCTGCAGATGTTCATGTGTCTCCCTTAACCTTCACAGTGAAACAAATACACACGGATGCAAGATGCAATGTGAAGTACTGAACAGGTTAAGCTGAAAATGCTCCCTGACACTCTGGAGGCACAAACACTAACCGTATTTTTCCATCTAAGCAGGTATCTGTGCTGAATTGCTGGGACAAATGCACTGAACATTGCCTTCACCTTCAACGTTGCCTTCATTCTGCCCCTGTTGAACTAGGCTAGCATTAGTCTCACCAGGGAACTGGGAAAATAAGTAACCGGGCAAGAAGGGAAAGTGAAATCCAGGGTTGAACATCCTCGTTTTATTGATGGCATGCATCCCCAAGTGTCCTATTATCCCCTGAGCAGCCTTGTGTACATGTTAAACAGAAGTGACTGTCCTGGGGGTAATGGATGGTCCCCTGGGGCTTTCTCCAGAAGAAAACTGCCCTTATATGGGCATCAGCTTCTCTCAAGAGGGAGGGGACTTTATTCATGTCCCACTGTCAGAAGCCTGGGCTCAAATGAGAACCCAGCTACCCATCCTGGAAAAAAAAAAAATCATGTTTTTTTTTTTTTTTTTGCTTTGCATTTTAGGAATCTCTCCTTGAGCAAAGACCTTGATCAATTCAGAGGCTGGTGAGTTTTCTTGGTTCTTGCTGATGAGGCTAACTCCATTCAGTTCTAAGGCCGGTTAGCTTGGGTCTGTTCTAAGGATGCTGTCAACATTCTTATCCTGTGCGAACACTTTGAACCTTGTGGGTTGTTGGTCACGAATGGTGGCAACCGTTCTTTATGCCGCTTCATGTCACAGGGGAAAATGCGTGTGTCTTGGACTCCAAGGGTGGCAGCATCCCCCCCCAAAGAAAGCAGCCCATTTGTTTTGATGGACGCTCCTCAGGGCTTCCAGGAACGTGTTCTGCTGGAGGAGTAACGGGGATGGTGGCTCTGCTAACACTGACACAGGTCTCACGCCAGGGTCATTTCTAAGGAGCTTACTCACTCTTTCAGATAGGTTATTGCAGATTTGTCTGTCATGAAACCTTTCTACATATTCCTTCCATTTATCCGGAAGATTTATCCATCCAAGAGGCACATCCCTCCATAGTTCTGTGCCTTCTTAGTAATTCAAAAATCAGCCTTGGTAAACGATTTAGTTTGAAATCACCATTCTCCAGAACCTTTAGGGATCTCAGGGTAGGATGAGCCAATGAGTGATAGAACTGATTAGGTAAAAACTGGACTTCCACAGCTCATTACCTGCAAGGAAATGATTGGATACAGGGTGGGAGACTGGTAGGGTGGAGTCCTGCTGAATCCTAGAAGGCTCCCGTAGCTTGCAGCAATCATCTTTTCTCATTTGTTTGTGTCTAATCTCAGGATATGTTCTGGTCTCTGGCTTCTTCATAACCATTGGTCTAAATTCCTTAAAATACAATCTTTTGTCTTCCTTTGGTGTTCAAAAGTGTGAAGCAGATAGCTCTAAAGGAATTCAAGTCACCACCATAAATCTTGAGTGATTTTAGAAAGATATATAATACTCCTAAATGATGACATATTTCCAGAAGATCAGTAAAACATTTCTGAGTGATAAATGGTTGGACAGTTGTGTCTCTGCAGCGAACCTAAGGGGGAACATCAAGCAAGCACAGTATTTTATGAGTATTATTGGTCATATCTTTTGTTTTTAATCTGCCAGAAATGCAACTAAAGAGGTTGGCCACACAGAAAATGGGTCCACTTTATGCCAGGTCTGGCTGGGAAAAGCTCTGGGATTTTTGATTTGCCATCAGAACAAAAGGTTGGTGTGGGACCAGGGTGGCAGGTGTGGCGAGGGAGGGATGGAGGGTTGCAGGGGGGAGTTCAGTGTCTGGAGAGTAGATGACAGCCTTGGTCCCAGCATTTAAAAGCAATTACAGAGCCGTGTGTGTGTGTGTGTGTGTGTGTGTGTGTAGATTTATTCACAAAGTCTGTGCTGTACATTAACTAAATTTGCAGTTTTAATCACGGATAGAAGAAACAAAACATACGCACACGGAGCCACGAAATACCCAAAGCGGCAGGTCATTTTCTGTCAATCCCCAGAGACCTTCGTCTTTGAGTGCTGGTGTGGGGAGGAGGCGGCAGGAGACCGCTGCAGCTGTTAACAAAAGTCAGCCACAATAGAAACACCGTTCTGATAGGTGAGCTGGGAAATGCAATTAGAGCTAGTTAGAATTATGCATTTATTTGGCTTCCTGGGCAGAGTATCAAAAGGCTAGGATAGGAGGGAGACTGCATTGGCTACACTGATGGAACTGAGAAGGAAGGAAGGTTTTCTCCCCTCCGCTGGGATCGAATGGGACGCGCGTGGCTCACTCTTAGCTGGAGGCTGCACCAGCGCATAGCACGTCTGGCAGAGCTATTTTGAGGCATGTGATGCTGCTTTCCACCTTATGTGGACCTTTGGTAACAGCGTCTGAAAATGAGGAGCATTGCAGCCGACGTGCACTCTTTTGAAAGGGCCCGAGGAGTTGCAGAAGCCACCAGAATTAAGAATTGTGTCTGCAAAACCACATTTGTGTGGAATGTTCCTACATTTTCTTTCAGAGAGTTATCTGCTTTTGCAATTCAGTCACCAGCTCTCCCACTGCCGCGATGGCCTCTGCACAAACAAGCCTCACCCTATGAAAAAGTGATCAAAAATAAACCCACAGGGAAGTCGTTGGAAGTAGAACCATATTATACCAAAAATGGAAAAATGATTTTCCTTGAAAACCACATAGGAAAAGCTTCATAAATCATAAAGGTCTAGCAATACACCTCCTGGATTTAAGTATCAGTGCAATTACATTTTGCTGCATGCAACTTTGCTACTCACTTGTTATTTTACACACTCCAACAGAATAATTTCCCGTGGAGAAAACTGAGTCATTGAAATATTCTGCTTTCCCAGAGTGCCAAGGAACACATTAGTGCATGTTTTCAGACATATTCCACAGGAGCCAGTTTGGGGGGCTTCATGTTGGACCCCACAGTAGGGCAATCAATGTGTGGCATGTGTCTTGGTGTATGCAGTGGGTGGGGACGGACCCAGGAGGCTGGCAAGGACGAGTTTCTGAGGATACACATTTAAAATGTCTCAGGAGTCCTAATTTAATATTGTTCAATAACAAATGACCTATTAAGATCTTCCCTGTGAATTCAAAATAACCAACCACCAGGATTTTTCTGCCGCTTCACTCCCATGACTGGTCTCCCACATTTTCCAGTGCCAACTTCAAGTCATCATCTGGCCACTTCAAGGCCCAGAGACCAGCAGAGATCTGGTCATGCGGGTTCTGTTTCGAACTAGCTCCTACTTTCCCAAAGTTAATTTGCTTTAGTTAGATATTAAGAATAATTGAACGGGCACTGTCCCTTTCATGGGAATCGAGGGAACTGGTCTCAAGGCAGAGTTTTTTTTCCAGTGTCCAGTTTCAAGGAAGCTATATCCAGCATGGTGAAGTTTGCTGGATTTATTAAGGAGAATTGTCCTATTCCTGCTTGGGCTGGCTGAGCTGTTATATTGTCTGTTTGAGGTCAAGGGCTGGTTTGCCGTCTAATGTGAATTATGCATTTGCTCCTGATTTCAAAGGTGTAGGAAGAAGGAAGGTCATCCCACATTCCATATCCTACCCTTCAGTGAACTGCAGGAATAGCTCTTACTGTAGAAATTAATAATTGCAGAATTAAACGTGGTTCCCAGGAAAACTAAACCCCACATGCATCAAAGGCTCAGAGGAGTTTTCCTGCAATTTAGTCCAATAGCATACAGGTTTTCTGAGTCTCCATTCAGCTGCTTTGAAACGCTGGTTTTAAAAGTCCCCTGAGTCCTATATCGCACCCGTGATTATAAAAATATTTAAAGCCACAGAAAGAATATATAGCTGTTCAGACACATGTGCTGATTTATTGTATACCACGGTTTGATACAAACTGGAAGGCAAGCTTTCAGGCTGACAAGAGAATCAGAGTAGCAGGATTCAATTCCTATATTACGGTACCAGCCCCAGAACAGGAGCAGCCTAGAGCAAGCCCGTAATAGAGGGTTTCTGAAACCTCCCCCACACAGCCAGGAGACAACATAAAAAGTTACATGACTATTTATGTGACATGGAGTCGTATTGGTAGTGATGTGCCCACATAAATAGTATTGAGAATTTTTGGAATATGGAAATTAAAGAAAAATATTTCAAACCTAAACTGTGTATTATGAAAAATAACAAATCTTCCCAAATGCCATAAAAAAAATAGAGGTGGAAGGAAAGACAAAGGGCTAGAGGTCTAGGAGTGTTCTTTCTGACAAAAATTTAATTTTCTAAAAAATCTCATAATCGTATAAATAGTAAATAAACATTTTATGAAAGGAAGATATCTGGGTTTCTTTTTGTTGTTGTTTTTGTGAATGTCACCCACAATTTTAGTGGTCATGTTGAAATGTTAAACTACAAAGTCTGCATGCTTGTCTCTTAAAGCATTTCCCTACTGCTTCCCTGTGTGGAATCTCGGTCTGTAAAGCTCTCCATGTTCCCGTAGGGTCTGTTTCTTCAGCTCCCCTCATGCCCCTCTGCCTTTGCTCCCAGTCCTTTGGGAGGTTAAAGTGGGCAGATTGCTAGAGCCCAGGAGTTTGAGACCAGCCTGGGCAACATCGTGAAACCTCATCTGCACAAAATACATAAAAGTTAGCCCGGCATGGTGGCAGGCACTTGTAGTCCCAGCTACTCTGGAGGCTGAGGTGGGAGGATCGCTTGAGCCCAGGGAGGTCAAAGCTGCACATCTAGCCTGGGCTTTGTTCTGCTTCTGAAACTTGTCAAGCCTGTTGCAGCTGCAGTCTTGGTGCTTCCTGTCTCTGTCTGGATGTCCTGACCTCAGATTTCCTCATGTCTTTCTTCTTTTCTCCTCCAAACAGCCTCCCCACCCTAGTGCAGTGCCCCAGCCCTTTCCTATTTCACCTTTGGACTTTCCTCATATTAAGAGGTAACCAGCAGGTTCCCTTTTCCACATGACCCCAAATATAATGCCAGTTGCCTTTTACAAATGAGTTTCCTCCCAATAGGAAGACACTGAAGTACACAAGGACAGAGAGAAGGCATGGAGAATTCCTATGGTATTTGAATTATTTTAACAATAACCCAAAGAACAGTGCCAGATACATAGAAAATGTATGATCCATTCATGGATTATGAGTTAATAAATGAATGACATTATACAGTGAATGAATAAACACGTCTACTGCTAGGAATACAAGGCTGTATTATGAGGAGTCCCTAGAAGCTTATTCTAATAATAAGTTTAATAAAAATCAATCATAAATAGCTGCAATTGAATACACAGAGTAGAAAATGACTGTTTCATAAACAATGTAACTGTATCGCGAATGTTCCTGTCGCTATACGTGAAACCTTCAGAAAGCTTGAATTTGTTGACAGTGATCACAAATTGATGTTAAATATATTTATGGGAAGTGTTCAAGTGTAGCAGTTTAATTACTGACACATTATACAGAGTTGGATATTTCCATCAGTAGTATGGTACCTGCTTGGGCAGGAGTGAGAGCAGTATGAAATGAATCCATTGTTAACTACTTAGGAACTGGTACACTTAAATATTTGAATGTCTGGCTACTTTATATAAAGGCTGAGAAGTGATTTTAAAACGTTACAAATAAGTTTCTGGCTGGGCGTGGTGGCTCACTACTGTAACCCCAGCACTTTGGGAGACCAAGGTGAGTGGATCTCTTGAGCCCAAGAGTTTGAGAAAAGCTTGGGCAACGTGGTGAAAACCCATCTATAAACATTATCCAGGTGTGATGGCGTGTGCTTATAATCCTAGCTACTCTGGAGGCTGATGTGGGAGGATCACTTGAGCCCAGGCAGGTCGAGGCTGCAATGAGCCATGACTGAACTCTAGCTTGCATGACAGAGTAAGACCCTGTCTAAACAAACAAAAACAAATAAACACACACACACAAAAAAAAAAGAAAAAGAAAAACAAGTTTCTATTTCAAAAAGCCATCAGCAGATTGTTTTGGAGATGAGGTTATAAAAGTATATTTTAAGCAGTTATGCCACTTATCCTTTTTATCATAATTAGGTTATATAATAAAATACCATATGAATCAAATAAAGTTATTGTTTTTATGAAAAGTAAGTTGAATTCTTTGAAAAGACTTAATAAAGTCAAGTTGATAAATTGCTGATGACTTAATTGTGAACAAGAAAGCTAGTAATGTTTGGGGGGAAAAGCCTGAAAAGTCTAGGATTCTGCACTTAAATTGCTTCCCAATTCCTTTCTTCCTCTTTCTGCTTTAAAAGAATATATAGAAGAAAACACAGTGGATGAACAAGGGATATGGTTTATACAAAAAAAAAAAGAAAATCATTGATGGATCCAGCCTCAAAAAGAAGCGTTCGTCTTTGTTGGTTAAAGAGTATGAATATATATTTATAAGTTTTGATTAAACTTTTAAGCTTTAAAGATGTTTAGGTTACATAGTATTGTAGTAGTTTTCCTCTTTACCCAACTTTCTCTAATGATCTCGTTGTATCTGATAACAAGATTTCTACTGTGTTTTGATAGAGGAACAGACTTGATAAAAAAAATTTTGAGCATGTCTTTTGAGTAAAAATATTTTGTTAACTAGAGCAAAAAACAAAAAAGAGCCAGATTATTTATGTTTTATGCCATTTAGTTATTAAGGCTAATCATTTAAGTTGGCTTGCTTTGACAAGGCCTCCAATGGCAAAGAATAAAATATAATGAATTGGAACAAGTTTTTGTTTTTTTTGGAAAAAAAAAAAAACACTCAAATTGATGTATAATTTCCTAATTAGCATGACTGGATACTAAGTGCTGAGGACAATATCTTCAAAATTGTGAGGAAAGAAAATTGAACTTAAAATATCATACAAGTAAAAACAGTAATTAAGAATGAGAGTATAAAACACCTTCCAATTATAAAAGACTCAAAAAGTTTATTTTATCTTCAAAAGTTACTCCAATAATATTCCCCCCAAAATTGAAAGTGGAGGGGATAGAGAACAGGTGGAAGCTTGGTGAATACATTGAATTCCTCATCTTTCATTACAGGAGTGACTTGATAACTCTAAAATGGACAAATGAGCATTTTATACACTTTTGTATTAGGCATTGCAACCACACCTATGCATTATTTCTATAATGAAATTTAATATGATAAGGAACGTGTTTTAAAGTGCAGCAATATCTTAAAGTTATATGGTGACTTATAGTTTAGAAAGAAATTATACCTACACTATAAAAGTTACTTCCAGCTTTTTCTAACCCATAATTCCAAAAGCTGAATAAAGCAGAAGAGAGAATAAGATTGCTCACAAAAGAACTGAAAACTGTAGAATCTGATTTTAAGATGTTTGCTTTTGTAAATGTTAATATTGGAAAGTGTATCTAATAAGATGTT
Organism: Mandrillus leucophaeus; assembly: GCF_000951045.1. Classification (NCBI taxonomy): domain Eukaryota; kingdom Metazoa; phylum Chordata; class Mammalia; order Primates; family Cercopithecidae; genus Mandrillus; species Mandrillus leucophaeus. The sequence continues at coordinate 4,886,091 of NW_012101587.1, read as the reverse complement.
ATTAACAGTTCTTCAAATTTACCTTTCAGCTTACTAACAATTTTAAAGCCAACTTTAAGAAAAAAAAAACCCACAGAATTATGAAAGTTTAGGCACCAAACGTGAATCTTTATTTAAAAAGAATAGACATCACAAAAATTACAATTTTATAACATTTGTGAGACTTGAGGATTATAATTTTGAGTCTCATTTTAAGGTAAGGGAAATACATTTATGGATACAAAATTAAGTAAGAGACCTGGAAAAGGACTCGTGAAAATGAAAATGAGGGCCTCAAAACTTATGCTTCATGAACTTCATGGTTCATGGACCTTGCTCGCATATCCAGGTCATAATTATGGGTGCTGGGCCTGCATCAACGGAGGCAAGTAATGTATCCCTAGAAGCCAATGAACATTCAGAGAGTTAGCAGTAACTTATGCCTGGAAGTGACTGTGAACTACATAAATATATTCCATTAATCCTAAACTAAATAGACCCTCAATTCAAATTCCCTCTGGTTAGATTTCCAAAATGCCTGTGACCACTCAATCACCTGAGAAGCTTGCCACCTGATATGAGGAGGAGAATGTGTCAGAGAGTTCAATATACTTAGTGTTTATTCACCATCCCCCAACCCAATAATTCATATGTTGAAATCCTAATAGCCAAGGTGGTGTTTTAGGAGGTGGAGCCTTTGGGATGTGCTTAGATCATGAAGGTGGGGCCCTCATGAATTGGATTAGTGCCTATGTTAGAGTTCTCCAGAGAAATAGAGCCAATAGGATATATATAGGATATATATCTATATAGAAAGATGAGAGGGGGTTTATTACGGCAATTGTCTCATGTGACTATGGAGGTTGAGAAGCACCATGATAGGCTGTCTGCACGCTCAACAGTCAGGGAAGCCTGTGATCTGGCTCAGTCCAAGTCCTGAAGCCTGAAAACTGGGGAAGCAGACACTGTAACTCTCAGTCTGCAGCCAAAGTCCTGAGAACCTGGGGGCTGCTGGCATAATTTCGAGAGTCCAAAGGCCAGAAAACCTGGAGTTCTGATGTTTAATGGTGGTAGAAGAAGGGTATCTTAGATAGAACTTGCCTTTGTAGACATACCTGGAAATAATGTTTTACCAGTGATCTAGGTATTCCTTAATCTAGTCAAGTTGACACCTGAAATTAACCTTACAGGTATCCTTTTAAAAGATACCCCAAAGAGATATTTCTACCCTTTCACCATTTGAGGTAAGAAGATAGCTGTCTGTGAGGAAGCAAGCCCCCAGCAGGCACCAAATCTGCTAGAGCTTTGATCTTGGACTTTGCAGCCTCCAGAACTGAGAAATAAATGTGTGTGTGTGTTTGAGTGTGTTTAATGGCATTTTTGTAATAGGAAGTAAGACGAACTAAGACAGAGATAAAGTAAAAATAGAAAGAAAAAACGGTCTTAACTGATTGTACTTGGAACAGATCTGTTTTTGGTTATTGTTGCAAGTTTTGCAAATGCGACCTTAAGTGCACATGCGTAGGGCTCCTCCCAAGTCTTAGAAAGATTTGTGCAAGTGAGGCACCCAGAAACTTGTGTCATTAGTTTCACCATAAATCTGCTTTCATAGAAGAAATTAATAAGACATTTACAAATTATTATAAGGGTCTATTTTTATTGTCTATTTTTTCTTGGTTCTGTTTCTAGTATGTCTACTAAATTTTGATTGAATGTTAGACATTATATATAAAAGATTATTGAGGCTGTGGATAATGTCATTTTCCTTCAGAGAGCATTCACTCTATCTTTTTTGGTGGGTAGAGAGTTGGGGAAGTTTATCTTAATCTAATCAGGAACTGAATCAAATGGTGGCAGAAATACCTCCAGAGATAGGAATGGAAATCTTGGGATTTTTCATTAGGGATATTTCTTCCTGGCAGGCTCTGAATTTCAGTTGCTATCTTCTCAGAATCATGAAACTGCTCTACATTCCCCTTTTCCATTCAGCAGTTTTCTGCTTAGCTTCTCAGATCTTTGCCTTACGAAGTTTAAGAATTCAGCAAATGATTAGAAATGAGGAGGAAGTTGCTTGTCTCTAGATGTACATTTTTGCATAGTTTTGACTCTTAGAACCATACTAATGTTTTACATATTCCCCAAATAAATGAGTGAGTGAACATATCAAATTAATCAGAATATAGGAGGAACTCAAAATAGAATACAAACAGTAACATATGGACCCAACTGTACTGTAAATGAGTAAGTAAACAACACTGAAATTAACGGTGAAGAAAATAAACTAACATTAGTAAATTTGGAAAATAGTATTTTTCCTTTATGATATAAAGCTAAAGATAAAAAACTTTACAAAAATACCATTGTTAGTAAATCTTTTTTTTCCACAGGGTATAGGTTAGAAATTCTGTAACTACTTTATGTGCATATTAGGTTTGAACAAATAAGTATATATATTGTAGATGGGGAGAACCAGGCTTATCACAGTGAGGGGGAAAAGGTACAAATAAAGAAATGGGGAGGACTAAAATAAAATGTGTGGTTTTTGATTATGAACTTACGATTTTAAATATTTATACAGGTAGATATAATGTAGTTGTATATATATCATCTACATATATATGTACATATATAATATGTATACATATATTTCGTAGCTCTGTCTGCTAAGAGGAGAAGAAATTACAGCTCAATAGCACTGAGCACACAGAGTCTAGATCTTGCTTTCTAAACACCATCTCCAATAAAAACTACCATGGCTTCTTGGAAAAGTGATTGATTTCAGAAGTGAAGCAGAGGCGTCATGTAAGCCTGGAACACCTTACGGACCAAGAAAATAAGGAAGAGCTTGAAAAATGGTGGAAACATGTCAAAAGGGGCACAGAACTCGTCTGTCAAAGCTCTCAATGGTTAACACTGGAATAATTTGAGCAACAAAATAAAAAATGATATATTAAATTACAATCCACAAAATAAAATAAATATTAATGAGTCTATGCTGATGCAAAAATGAATAATTAATAAGTTGGAGAGAAGTGACAACTGTTCCTTACAGAAGAGTTAAAATTAATACATGTAGAAGTGAGGGAAATAAAAATTACCCTTAGGCAAACCTCAAAGTAATAATTAATGCAGGGAATAACCATTGATGGATACTGAACACTTGGGCAAAAGCTGGAAGAGAAACAGAATATTTGTATATACTCAAAAACTCTTTCCCAAGGTATTCATCAACTACCAAGAGATAAACTATAATCTTGCAGTTGAGAAATATGGCAGACAACACCTTAACCAAGTGGTCAAATCAACACCATCAGTAATGAGAGATATTGACACTATGGCTGGGCGTGGTGGCTCGAGCCTGTAATCCCAGCACTTTGGGAGGCCGTAGTGGAGGGACTGCTTGAGCTTGGGAGTTTGAGGTCAGCCTGGGCAACATGGTGAAACCCCATATCAACAAAACATACAAAAATTAGTCAGAAGCTTGGGAGTTTGAGGTCAGCCTGGGCAACATGGTGAAACCCCATATCAACAAAACATACAAAAATTAGTCAGGCATGGTGGCACACATCTGTGTTCCCAGCTACTTGGCAGGCTGAGGTTGGAGGATGGCTTGAACCTGGGAGGCAGACGTTGCAGTGAGCAGAGACTGCACCACTGCACTCCAGTGAGACCCCATCTCAAAATAAACAAATAAATGAGAGAGAGAGAGAGAGAGAGAAATTGACATTATATATCTCCTGATACAGCATACTGGAAAGAGCACACCACTTCTGTTGAATTCTTGCCAGAAATGTATAACCCCAATCTAATCATAAGCAAACTTTAGATGAATAAAATCAGGAGAGATTCAACAAATTAACTGACTGGGTCTCATCAAATAACTCAAGGTCTTGAAAGATGAGGAAAGACTGAGGAACCATCATAGAGTGGCGCTGTTCAGGGAGTCACAACTCAGTGCAATGTGAATTTCTGGGTGGGTCCAGGAGCAGAAAATGGACATCGGGGAAATTTGTACAAGGTCAGCATTTTAGTTAATTATATTATACCAATGCTAACGTCCTGGTTTTAATAAGAGCACTATGTTCATATAAGTTGTTAATGACAGGGCAATGGTTTTTCAACCAAGAGTAATTTTGCCTTCCAGGGGACATCTGGCAATGAGTGCAGACATTCTGATCTTCATGACTGGGGAGGGTGCTACTAACATCTAGGAAATAGAAGCCAGAGATGCTGCTGGGGGAAGCTGAGTGAAAGGTATATTGAACTATCTGCACTATTTTTGAAACTTTCTGTGAGTCTAAATTATTTCAAAATTAGAAGTTAATACATAAAAATAGAGTTCAGCAAATGCCTTGAGTGGGAATCCTCTGCATTTTGAGCATTTTTCTCTGAGCTTTTATTATTTCAATATCTTGACCTTTTAAGATCCACTTGTGTTAGACGTTCCAAAGTCAATTTTTTCTCTCCAGCATGGTGAAGTGACAACCAAATTCTCTACTGAATGATATGAACCTCAGCTGTAGCCTTCTGCTTGGGTTCTCAGTCTCTTGCTTGGCATCAAGAATTGGCAAATGCAGCCTTCACTTCTTTCGCTGAGTTTCTCTTCTCCCCAAGGTCATGGCTCCTTGAGTCCTGGCAAGTCCAACAAGCATTTTAAAAAAATTAATCGAGATTTCCTATTTGTGTGCAGTGAGACCACTGATCTTCCACAAACTATGCAATCATGACTGAAAGTAGAGTCTCATTGCCATTTTATATAACAGCTTTATTGGTGCATAATTTACATAACATAAAGTTTGCTTGTTTAAGTATACAATTCAATAATTTTTTAGTATATTTACCGAATTATGCAACCATAACTATGATCCAGTTTTAGAACATTTTCTTCACCCCCATGCATTTTAATGCCCTTTTACAGTTAATCTTTGTTTCTGTCATAGCCTCACACAACCACTTACTTATTAATACTTTTTCTGTCTCTAGAGATTTGCCCTTTCTAGACTTTTCATATAAATGCAGTCATACCATATGTGGTCTGTTGTGACTGGGTTCTTTCCCTTAGTATATTTTTGAGGTTCATCTACTTAATAGCATGTGTCAATACTTTTGTTTCTTTTTGTTGCCAAATAGTCTTTATTGTATGGATATACAATATTTTGTTTATGCATTCATCAACTGATAGACATTTGGATTGATTCCACGTTTTGGCTGTGGAGAATGCTGCTATGAACATTGGTGCACAAGTAAGTATTTGTGTGAACATATCTTCTCATTTTCGTTGAGTGAATACCTAGGAGTAGAATTGCTGGATCATAAGAAATCTACTTTTAACTTTTTCAGAAAATGCTAAACTCTTTTGCAAAGTGGCTGAACCATGTTGCATTCCCACCAACAATGTGCAAAAGTATCAATTTCTCCATATTCTCACCCAAACATGGTATTATCTGACTTTTCAATCATAGTGATCTTAGACGGCATGAAATGGTACCTCACTATAGTTTTAATTTATATTGACCTAATGATTAATAATATTGAGCCTCTCTTCATGTGTTTATTGACCATTTTGTTATCTTTTGGGGGGTAAATTTCTACTTGAATATTTTAGCTTTTTTTTTTTTTTTTTTGACAGGACCTCACTTTGTGGCCCAGGCTGGAGTGCAGTGGTGCAATCATAGCTCGCTGCAGTCTTGATCTCCTGGACTCAAGAGATGCCCCCACCTCAGCCTCCAGATTAGCTGAGACTACAAGCAGGCAGTAGCATGCTTGGCTAATTTTTCAAATTTTTTGTAGAGACAAAGTCTCACTATGTTGCCCAGCCTCATCTAGGACTCCTGGGATCAAGCGACCCTTCTGCCTTGATCTCTTAAAGTCTAGGATTAGAAGGCATGAGCCACTGTGCCTAGCCCTTTTGCCTAGTTTTAATTGAACTATTTATCTTCTTAGTAGTAAGTTATGAGATTTTTATATGCTTTTAGATACTCTGGATACAAATCTTTTTTAGAATATATGATTTGCAAATATTTACTCCCAGTCTGTGGCTTGTCTTTTTACTCTATTAATGGTACACATTTGGAAGTGAAAAGATTTTAGTTTTGACTAAGTTCAATTTATCAACTTTTTCCTTTATCACTTGTGCTTTTGTTGTTTATCTAATAAATCTTTGCTTAAACAAGGTCACAAAGATTTACTCCTATGTTTCTTTAAGGAGTTTAAGAGCCTTAGCTCTTACATTTTGAATTAATTTTTGTGTGTGGTGTGAGGCAAGGGTCTACCAAAATCCACCATTTTCCATATAGGTATCCAATTGTTTCAGCATCATTTGTTGAAAATCTTTCCCAATTAGATTGTCCCTGCTTGATTTTTTAAAGTAGGATTTTCACTTCCATTTTATTTTCTAATTTGTTGTCCTGGCATAAAACAGACACCCATTGATATATTATTTTAATTTTTATTTAACCACTTTATTAGATCATCTTAACTTGATTTTTTTATACAGTAAAAATAATCTCCAACTAATGATAATTTCATATATTCCTTTCTAATAATTGTATTCTGCATATATTGTTATCTTATTTCATTGATTTGGGATTCCAGAGTGATACTGGAAAAAACAAACAGATTAATTTGGTCATTCTATCTTATTCTTGACTTCACTGGAGTATCTTTAGTATTTCACCATTTAGCATAAAATATTTGGTGTGAGTTTTGGAAGATATTCCCTGAACTGTTTAGGAAATTTCTTACTAGCCTAATTTGCTATATATTATTAAAAACAGGAAAAGCTATTAAATTCTATTTAGTGCTCTTCCTTTTTTTGCATCTGATGAAATTCTTATGTGAATTTTCTCTTTTTAACACTCAGTATAATAAATCATGTTAACAGACATCCTAGATTTGATTTATTTAGTGTGGAATAAACTCACTTTTTCAGAGTATTGTCTCCTTTCTTTACTTTGTCAGATTCAATATATTAATACTTAGAATTTCTTTAACCGATGTTAATAAGTGAGGTAAAACTATACTTTTCAGTTTTTCCTACATTTATCCGGCTTTGTTTTTAGTACTATGTTTGCTTCACACATTTATTTGGAAGGTTTCCCATATTTTTCTACACTATAAGAGTTAAAATGACAGAAGAAACTATGTATTTTTTTAAGTTGATAAATAATCTGGGCCTGAAGGCTTTTTGTGATAGACATTTGATATGCTTTTAAATTTCTTTTAAAATGATTGATATAATAGGTTTTTCATTGTCTCCGACTTTTTGGAGATAAGTTTGGTAAAGATGCTTCCTAAAAGTCTTTTATTTCATTTGGTTTGTATGTTCTAATGATTGGCATGATACTACGCATGTTATTTGTTAGGATTCTAACATTTTTATGGTTACCTGTTTATTATCCTATTTTCCTATTTTGTTGTTGTAATGTATAGTTATATTCTTTCCCTCAGATTAGTTTATTGTCTATTTTATTAGTCATTCCAAGGAACTTCTGTTTTGCTGTTCATTAATTTCTGGTACTTATTAACTTTTACATCTTCATATTGCTACTCTTTAGCACGTAACACTTGCTTAAAAGAAGTTTGTTGAATGAATAAATGAAATCAAAACACCTTTTCCTTGGGGAATATAGGAACTCAAGAAGGATGTTTTTAAAATGGAGAAAATGGTAGAAGTAGAGAAGCAGAAAAAGTTATGTGTAAGCAATTCTAAATCTCCAGACATCAACCCCCAAGTTAGCTTCATATCTAAACTTTTAATAAACTTTAATAAATAAAATAAATAAACTTTTAATAAATCTTTCCTTTTGCAGAACGGTGCACATTTTTTACCATATAAGAATCAAATGTTGCATCTATTTCGATGTTTACATTGCTCTTGTTTTGAAAAATACCCAATCAAATCATCATTTATAAGTAGCGTTACTTGAAAAGCATTCAAACTTTTGGAGAAATTCCCAAGGAATTTGGAAACAATAAATATTCTGCCGCGGGTAAGGCACATTTGAAATGGAATCAAGCATGATAATGCAACGAAGCTGCGAAGGAAGGTCCGTGCTTGTTTCTCTGCCAAGTCAAAACTTCATCGCTCATGATTCAGTGGCCTCACACTTCTCAGCTCCCCTTCAGCCTCTGGAAAAATGGCATTTGCAGCTGTCTCCCTGACCTCAGGGCGAGGAGAGGAAGAAGGACCCGGAATCTTTGCCTGCCCAGGAACAGGGGGAGGCTGCCACGTTCTGTGCCCTTATTGCTAACTCCGCTAACTCCCGGCTGCCCACTGATGCACCCTGACAAAGCCTCTGCTGGTTCATGTTTCCCGTTTTTGGCGTTACCAAGAAATAACCCTTTGCTTTGTCTCCATTTCCAGAGTCCATCTTCAACTTCCCCGAGACGCTTTCAAGGGCAGGGCAGGGGTCAGGAGCCAGGGCAGCCTCAGTGGGTGCTTCAGCCCCGACCCAGGCCTCAGAGCTGTCAGGGCGCCAGCAGCTCCCCTCTGCAAACCTCTCTATGGGGAATGCTAATCTAAAATAATTTTCTCTCTTTCTCTCTTTACAACTGAAGAAAAGTACTTCTAAGAGCGAGCTTAACTACCTACCTTTAATGTTTTATAGTCCGGGAAAATGGTACAAAGCAACATGTTTAAGTAGTTCCTTTACTAGAGTTGATAGAATCCTAAAATCTCAAGGGCCTCTGGAAGGAATGAAATCGTATCTCTGCTAAGGCTCGTGTGTTTTAAGAGTTGATGGGTTGAGGCAATGCCGGGGTCCGCACCACTGGGCTCCCTGCAGGGCCGGAGGAGTGGGGATGAGGGGGCGCAGCGAGGAACGAATGGAGAGCCGCCCAGGCCGAGGCCAGGTGCCTTTCCAGTCTGTCCTCCAGGAGCTGGGTGACTTCTTAGCATCCCAATTCTCTGGAAAGACAGTTAAAAAAGTTGTTTCGTTTCCTAGGACATTTTCGCTGGGACTGTTGAAAGTCGGACAGCACCCGCCTCGCGCTCACCCCGCCGGGATCCGCGGGGACAGCTCCTTTCCTAGGAGGCCGGGGCCCGCCTCTGCGCCGGGAC
>NW_012101587.1:4830872-4876756 GCF_000951045.1 Mandrillus leucophaeus | reverse complement strand
ACCCGCGAGCGCGGGGCTGGGCTCGGGGCTGGGTCGGGGGGCCCCGACTCGGTTATTGATCGGCCCGAGCGCAGGAGAACTGACTCTATAATGTATAATGCATCGCCTGCCCGGGAAAAGTGTTTGCTTTTGTGGGAGCAAAAGGCAACTTTCTGCCCCGCCAGAGCGTTGCTAAGTGAGCGGTAATGACCACGCTAGAAATTTCATAGGGAGAGGCTAATGGCAGGCTCACTCTAAAAGTGCTTTTATGTGCAACTTCTGTCTAATCCCTTGAGGAGGAAGAAAACATCGGCGACGAAGAAAGTTCAAGTTGTGCAGGGCCTGGGCTTTTAGGGTCGGGGTCACTTCTGCTCTGCGTGACTTTGAAGAGGAGGACCAGTGGATTTCCACACGTGTTTTAAAGAGAACTCCCGGCCTCTGAAATGAAAGGCCCGCCTGTAGGGTTTTGCTGCCTCCCCGCTGCCCACGCCCCACCCCCACAGCCTGGATCAAAGCGAGCAGACAAATTATTCAGAAGTAACACAGCCCTGAAATGTTCCTAACCGTGACTATTTGAGGCGATGGATCAAGCGTGCTTCCCCTGCCCCCAACCCACCCCCAGGCCGAAAATGTGACTCTGGAAACGGACTTGCAGAGCTGGCTTCGGTTTCTGTACGTTTCTGACCCCCGTTGACTTTAGGACAAGGCTTCCTGTTTCCAGGACTGCAGCATCGCCAGACAGCCTCGCCATGCAATCGGCTTTACAGTTGGACGTTCCAGATACGATTTCATTCCTTACCAAAGACACTTCTTCAGGACGATTTTAGGATTCTATCAACGCTAGCAAAGGAGCTACTTAAACACGTTGATTTGTATCGCTTTCCCTGACAATGAAACATTGAAGGTAGGTAGTTAAGCTCGCTCTGAGAAGTCATTTTCTTCAGTTGCAAAGAGAGAAAGAGAGAAAATTATTTTAGGTTAAAATTTTCCATAGAGAGGTTTACAGAGGGGAGCTGCTGGTACCCTGAGGACTTTGGGGCCTGGGTCAGGGCTGAAGCATTGAGGCTGTCTGGCTCCTGACCCCTTTCCTGCCCCTGAAAGCGTCTCCCGGAAAGCTGAAGAAGGACTCTCAGGGCTGCTGTGGTCAGGCCTGAGGCTGCCCTCTGAGTCTCCTGGGCAGAAGGGCTTTTTGCCAAGAGCACGTCTAGGCGGGCGTGGTGCTGGGCACTGTTGCCAGGGCAGAGCCTGAGGGGTTACAAAGCCCCAGAAAGTCCACGCACTCCATAGGAGGGCTCTCCTAGGAGAGCTTACAACTTCCAGGAAACGAAATTCCTGCGTAAAAATAAACCATCACACCAAAGTTCCTAGTGCAGCATGACTGATGTATGTATTGGTGTATACTAATCACTGACAGGCTTCCTTAAACCACTGCCCACACGAGAATTCTAGAGCCATTTCACAATTTAGTTTCCATAAATGTGAGCATATTTCAGTCCCCTTAAGGTCTCAAATTATAATATTACAAGTTACATTGTACTGTATTTGCTCTGTTGTAACCATCGTGAATGTAGGTTCACGATGGTTGGGGACATCGGGGACATAATTAGTCTTTAGCACTTTCTAGCTCAGTATTTATAATTAAATAATTTGACATAGGTATAAAATATAGCTTCATATTTTTTATCCACGTGTTGCATTCCAGTTCAAATTTATGAAAGAACAAATTACAAACTTCATTAATTTGATTATTGTTGTTTAAAAAATTATTTGTTTTGAGTCATTGGTGGCTAGCAATATAGTATTTTAAAATACATAAATATATTTGAATTTCAAAATCTTCCTAGAATAGATTGAATTTCACAATCTTCCTAGATCTAAGTCCAAAGAGAATAGGCTCTTCCTTAAGCTTAAACTATCTGTGCTTTAAAATGAAAACATAAACAAGATCCTGCTTTAGGATTTTACTCGTGGTTCTATCTTAGGCATAGGAGGACTTATTAAAAGGTAAAGAAATCATCATATAGGCTAAAGTGAAAAAGACCAACAATGTCAAACGTTGGTGTGAGTATGGAGCAACTGAAACTCCCATACCTGACTGGTGGGAGTGTGAAATTGTGTATTAACTTGGGGAAACTGCTGCAATTTCTTAACAAGTTAACCATACTTAGGTTTTATACCTTATGGCCCAGCAATTCCACTTGTAGGTATTTATCCAAGAGCAATAAAAATGTGTGTCCACGAAAGGCCTTATACCAAAATGTTCACAGCAGCTTTATGCATAATAACAAAAAATGAAATCAAACCAGCTATCTAAAAACAGGAGAAAAGATAATCCAATTTTGTTTATCCATCCAGTGGAATACTACTCATCAATAAAAAACTATGAACTCCTGATACACCTCATGGATAGATGGATGGATCTGAAAAACATCATGATCAATAGCCATGAAGCCAGACATGAAAGAGTACATATAATATGGTTTCTTTTATCAGAGGTTCTGGAACAGGTAAAATCAATCCATGGTAACTTAAATCAGAACTGGGAGTACTTCTGGTGGGAGGATTTAGTGGGAAGGGGCATAAAAGATCTTCCTGTATCTTGATAGAATTGTGGGTTTTACAAGTGTATGCATTTGTAAAACTCATTCAACTGCATGCTTAATATTCGTGCATTTCACTGTATGTAAGCCATTCCTCAATATGATATATGAAAAAAGAAAGTCATATAAAAGTCATAATATAACAAAAGAGGAATTCTGTAGTTCTTGTGGAATGTGCTATGTCAGAAAACTGCTAAAGAATAAATGGAGTGATTTTTTAAAGACAAGGAATCAGATAAAGGTAAGAATTTCAAAATCAAAGAAAGTGTTGAGTGATAGAATTGCAGTATTAATTATTCCTTAGAGTTACATTTCCCCACAATGTGTTGTTTGGCATATTAAAAGGCATTCTATGCAAAACGATTCTATGGTCATAAATTTGGGAAGCTGTAGGTTAAACCAAGTTAAATAGGATTTCTTCCCTAGTACTTCTCAGACCCTGTAAAATGCTAATCCTTAGTGTGGGCCTTGTTTGGGTTGAATTCTACCTCCCCAAAAGGTAGGTTGAAGTCCTCATACTTGTTGATGTGATCTTAATTGGATATAAGGGTTTTGCAGATGTAATTAGTTAAGGTCATACTGGATTTAAGGTGGGCCCTTCCTCGTATATGACTGACGTCCTTGTAAGAGTAGGATAAAGACAGTGAGAGAGAGACCAGGGGGAGGATGCCCACGTGATGATGGAGGCAGAGATGGGAGTGATACATGTATAAGTCAAGGAGGACCAAGAATAGCTGGCAAACATCAGAGGCTAAAAGAGACAAGGAAGGATTCCTCTATAGGTTTTTGTATCAGTTTCTTCTTGTGCTACTAATAAAAGACATATCTGAGACTGAGTAATTTATACGGGAAAGAAGTTTAATTGACTCACAGTTCAGGAAACTTAAAATCATGGTGGAAGGGAAAGCAAATATGTCCTTCTTTACATGATGGCAGGAAGGAGAAGTGCAGAGAGAAGGGGCGGAAAACCCCTATAAAACCATCAGATCTCATGAGAACACACCACTATCACCAGAAAAGCATGAAGGCAACCACCCCTATGATTCAATTACCTCTCATCCGGTCCCTCCCGCCACAGGTAGGAGTTATGGGAATTACACTTCAATTTGAGATTTGGGTAGCGACAGGCAAACAAACCACATCAGCTTCAGATGGAGCTGGGCTGTATTGACATCTTGATTTCTGATCTCAGACTTCTAGCCTGCAGAACTGTGAGAGAATAAATCTCTATTGTTTCAAGCCACCTGTCTGTGGTACTTCGTTAGAGCAGACACAGGAACCATACAAACCTCTAGGAAAAAGATGCGATAATCTCACGTTTCCCAGATTGATCTGATCATACAACCTTCTGCACTTTCCATGGCATATCTTGAGAGTGTTTAGCCAGCCCAGTGTGGTAATCCCTGCCTACTGGGATGGCCTTTCCTTCAACTCTTCATGTTATTCTTGCTTACCTTAAAAGCAGTGTGTAGGCAGAATGATGGCCCCCAAAGATGTCCACATCCTAGTCCTGGAACATGGGAATATGGGAGCTACATGGCAAAGAGGAATTAAGGGAGCATATGGAGTTATGTTTGCTTAAAGTGGACTTTAAAATACGGAGGCTATCCAGGTGGATCTAGTGTAATCATGAGGGCTCTTAAAAGTAGAAGAGGGTAGTTAAAGAGATTGACAGGGTACTTAAATCAGAAGACAGAATTGGAGATGGAGGAAGGGTCTGCCAGCCAAAGATGGTGGGTGACCTCTAGAAGCTGGAAAAGGAAGGCATGGATTCTCCTCTCTAGCAGACAAAGAATCTCACCCTGCCTACACGTTGGTCTTAGCTCAGGGAGACCCATGTTTGATTTCTGACCCACGGTACAGCAAGATGATAGCTTTATGCTGTTTCCAGTCTGTAAGTTTGTGGTAATTTTTTATAGTGGCAATAGAAAGCCAACATAAGCAGTAAGTGAAATAATTATTTCTTCAATTTTTTAGAAAATTTGACTTTAGATGTCAAAAACTAGAATTTTAAATTTTTTAGAATCTTGTTCCAGAATATTGTCCATATTGCATCAAGTTGTGTCATTTCCTACTCAAACAAAGACTGTCTACATGAATGCTTGCAAACATGACAAGAATAATAACATGTAAAACCATATTTCCCCTGGTGGCTTTTTTTCTTTTCCTGGAAAATATTTCATATATCTGTGGTATGCTTGTAATCTTCCTGTTTTAGATCAACACTTGTGTTTGTGCTGCTATTTTCAGAAGTTTGAGATCATCTAAATCATTTAATGTGATTGGAAGTGTGGTGATGAAGACATGGTGTTGGCTTCCTCTAACTCATCCTGAATTTGCAGCATGATCGTGTTAGAGCTCTTGCTCCAGTAGTCTCCCGTTTCCACCCTCCCCTCCCTCTGCTCCAGGTTCCTTGTGATTTGAGCTCCTGGGTTTCCTGGTCTATACAAAATTCAGCATCTCTGTCTACCAATCATAGGACATAATGGCCCCTGTCTTAGTCCATTTGGGCTGCTATAACAAAAGGCCATAGACTGTGTGGCTTATAACCTACAGAAATTATTTCTCACAATTCTGGAGGCTGGGTACAGTGCCTGGTGAGGCCCTGCTTCCTCACTGTGTCTTCACATGGCCAAAGGGGCGAGGGGGCTCTCTGGTGTCTTTTTATAAGGACAGGAATTCCAATTATGACGGCTTCACCCTCATGACCTAATCACCTCGCAAACGTCCCACCTCCTAATAAGATCACATTAGGGTTAGGATTTCAACACATGAATTTGTGGGGGACACATTCAGGCCATTATAGGAATTTGATAGTCCCCATGGTTAGTATCTTACCTAGTCAATACCCATAGATGCAAGATACCAAGGCATTTAAATATATTTCACAGAGTTGGGTTTGATAGTCAAATAAAACCATTAGATTCGTAAGGTAAGTGTTAGAAAATTGTAACAACTATTCCCCACCTTCCTTCATGAAGGTACTGGAAAACAGAAAGAAGTCACCTTGTCCTAAATGCAAATGAATTTTTCAGAAAATTGAAGAGGGTGAGAATAATGCTGTGAACTGATATGCTTCTCAACCTTCCCTCCCTCCCTCCTTCTCTCCCTCCCTCCCTCCCTCCTTTCTTCCCACCTTCCTCATGGCAGAGGAGAGAGTAATTTCCCAGCATATGCAAGCAAAGTCCATGGCAGCCCTGAAAATGAAGATTTTTTTTTTTTTGGCAGAAAATTCATAATGATTTGACATCAGGATTCCAATGTGTCTAGCTGTATGTTAACAAAAAAATAAAGATTCAAGTAATATTAGCTAACTGGCCTGCCTTCCTAGCCCTTCATCGTATTATCTGTATGGCTTGGTTTTCCAGCCTGCAGGTGAGGCTCACCATGTGGCAGCTCCTCTCAGATACACTATCAACCAGGCACCCAATAAGCATGCAATTGAGGTCATTGAGAAAGTGTAGAGAACATGGACACATGCACACATATGTAACCATCCACACATGCACACATATGCAACAATCCACACATGCACACATATGCAACAACCTATACATGCACACGATACGCAGGCAATGCATACGTGGCCTGTGCATGCACACATAGATGCCCTTGGTCCACTGGATGGAGGAGTAGCTACATTGTGAAAGGCAGAAGAGAAACATTTAGTTGCCCTCAGGTAGGGGAGCAGAGTTAACTTGGATGGAGCTCCCCTCTACCTGAGACTCTGGGGAAGAAGGTCAGATACACACACCCATGTTTACTGTGCAGATCTACCATCACTTTTCCCATTGAGGGTGATGCCAGTGGGTCCGTGTTGTTGTTCTTCATTGTTTTCCCACACTTCGTTGGTAGATGGGGTGGAGCCGCCCCTCTTGGGAAGCCTAGTGTGCTTAGACATGGCGGGAGTCGTCTCTTCCTGGGCAAGAGGGTGCAGTGACTGTGGGATTAGCCTGTGTATTATTTTTGGGTGTGCACAGGGTGACAAATTAGGAAGGGTGTGCTCAAAGGTTATTCAAATATTTCAAATAAAGCATATTTGAGCATGGAAAGGCCAGGGAACATTAATCAAATGTCAGCACCAAGACACTTTGTAGGCTATTTCTGGTATGTGTTTGCTGAGCGGCAGTCTGGCTTAGGCTCCCTGGGACATGTGATCACCCCAGTGTGAAGAAACGTGGAGCATTATGCATGGGAGGCTCTGGAAGTGCTGGGAATTTGCAGATGGAGTGCAGTGGACAGGATGTGTTCCAAAACAGCCCAGAGTCATTCCTCTGCAGGGGATACAAAGGGATGCACGATTGTGTTGACTGACAAGGCCGGAGTCTATTTCCATTCCTGCCCCTCTTGGGAAGTTAGATTAAAGGGGGAAATATTTTGCATAAAAGTGATTTTCACAGAATAATGACTGAAATGATAATAAGCTGGTGATGGGCATCCATCACAGTAATGAAATAGCCTCCTACAGGAGTCCTGCAACTGGCTGTTTCTCCCCAGAAGCAGTGTTCCCTCTCAACATCACCCTCTTGGATCCTTTCTGATCTGCCTCACTGAGGCTTCCTTCAGAAAGCCAAGCGAGCAAGCGATATTGCCTTTCTCTCCTTCAGCTCCTATCAAAACAGTGCAGCAGCCCCAGTCACAAACTCAAGAGTCTTTTGACAGCAGCAATTAAGCAACTTAATTAATGAGTGAATAAAAACGATAATATTTACTGAATGGGAGCATCCTGTTTTGCATTTTTATTCAAACTCTGCACCTGAAGAACACCACTAAGGAAAGCTCCCCATCCCGCTGTTGTGGAGACACCTCTCTCTCTCTCTTGCTTCTCTCTCGCTTCTCTCTCTCTCTCTATCTCTGTCTTCTCTCTGTTCCCTTGCCCTGTCTCTTTCTCTTTCTCTCTTGCTTCCTTTGGTTCTGGCCTCATAAACACCCCAAGGATAACATACGCAGTGTAAGATAGACACAAGGCTGATCCCTGCCCTCCTTCCGGGGGAATACACTTCTTCTATCTTTGTCATGGTCTTTGTTCACCCCTAAAAATCCTCATTCATACATGAAGGACAATTTCATGATACTTTTCTGAGGCTGAACTTTACATCAAAGTGGGTGATTAATTACTGATAAGGGTATAATAAAACATTAATGCATTTTGTAATTAACCAGCTTAGGAGTGACATCTCCCATCTCTTCGTGAGTGACATGTTCACACGCACACACACACGTACACACAGAACTTTTTTTAAAAAAATTCTTTATTTGGCTATTAATCTCAGCAGTGCCCTCAATACATTACATTCTTTTTAAAAGCCACATATATTTTCCTCAATGAAATATCTAATCCATCTTGAGTGTAAGGAAAGCCCATACATAATTATTCCGTCGTGACAGACAGTGAGCTTTCTCGCTATTATTTTTGACGGTGCTGTCATGGATGCCAAATGTATGTTGTGGTGGGAGCCAGCCAGAGTCGGGAACCCACCTGGAGAGCGGCTCCTTTCTTCTCTCGGGAAAGGTTCCCCACGCCTGACAGCCCCACCATTCTGGTTAAGCTTAATTAGTCAAGAGAGAAAAAGAACTGACTTCAGAGTGTTGTGTTACATTTGGGGCTCCCCCCTTTTTTCCCCTTTCCACTCAAAATTTGACATTCTTTGGAGAAGATGAAGTTCCAAGTGGGATCTGTGTTGGCACTTCCCACCCTCTCGTCATCCTCACGTGGGACCCACTTCTCACCGCCCATCTTTTGTCTCCCAGGGGCCTTGCAGGACTCTGCCCAGCCCACACAAAGGACTCTGCACTGGCAGAACTGGATGTATTGTTGCCTTGAGAGACGTTCATTTATTTCAGTGTGAAACCCGTTAAAATGGAAGTGTGTAGGATTTGGGTTGGCTGGATGCAAGCTTCCTCTGCAGTGGGATGAGGTACACTGGGCCCCCGACATTCAGAGTCCCCCACTTTCATGCCCCTTGGCCTCTCAGGCCTGTGCCTTTCCATATGCATACTGGCCTTGGGCAAGCGACTTGTCCTGGCCAAGGGGACAGGAGTCACATCCATACTTGCCGGCTTTAAAAATGTGCTTTTGTGTTTCCACTTGCTGTCCTGGAGGCTGCCACTACCAGGAGCATGCTGGCCTGCCTGCGGGAGGAACAGATGCCAGAGGAGACCTGAGTGTGTCCTCAAGGCCATGCCCCATCAGCCATCCCAGCAGAGCCCACAGCCGCCTGCAGAGGAATGAGGCCCCCCTCCCAGGATCGCCAGAACCGCACAACTGGCTCGCAACTGTGTGAGGAGTAATGGACAAAATTTTGAACTGTGAGCCTTTGGGCCTGGGGAGGTTTGTGATGCAGCAGTAGCTCCCAGACCCTTGAAGCTCTTCCGCACGAAGGTGCTGAGCCGTGCACCTAGGCAATGCCAGACTCTGCACTAGGCCCGCTGGGGTGTGCAGAGAGAGAGAGCTGAACAAACTGCGGTTCCACCCAGAAGACCCAGAAGAACATTCACTGAGCAGCCAGTGCAAGAGGTGAGAGCGCATGCGTGGAGACGCTCACGCTTGTGGTGTAGAAAAGGAGGCCAGAGGCTCCCAGACCATGATTCCTTTCCTTTAGGTGTTTCTTGCGCATTTTCAATCCTAAATCTCTTCACATATTATGGAGATTTCTGATTGAATGTCCCCGTTTCCCCTTAGACAGCAGGCCCTGTGTGAGTCACCACCTCCATCTTCCTATGTCCTGGGTGTGGGCTCAGTGAAGGACAGTTGTGGAAATTTAGAGAGAAGAGGTCGCAGGGGTGGTGGGGGCGGCGGAGCTTCAGAGGAGAAAAGAAGCATGGTGGAGAGGGCAGACTCTGGAAGCCACTGCAGAGCTCTCCCCCAGGCTATGAGCAGGGCATGATGGTCCCAATAGCCTGCATCTGTGTTCATTTCAACTGGCTGTCTTGTGACAAGGAAGACGGGCCAGGTTCCCAGTGGGAAATCTACGGTGATCATTAAGAGTGCAGGGCCTGAGATGAACCCTGGCAGGTGAAAGACACCTGGTTTTGTGCAAGCTGGTTTTGCAGAAGCCTGTGGGAGGGGCCCCAGGGGGAAGGGAGCAGAGGGCAGTGTTGGCTCTGGTTCTCCGACCAGGCAGGTGGGCTAGCACCTGGGTGAGGAGCTTTGCATCTGGAGCCGGACATGCCTCAGTCGGGATCCTGCCTTTACCAGCTTATGAGCTGTTACCTGCCAGTGGATATGACGAGGACTAAATTAAGGAAAGTGATCAAGTCATCTTCGTTTATTGCCCACCACAGGGCAGGCACTCAGTGGAGAGCACTCACCACCATCTATGCTATTAATGCTGTGTCTGCGGCCCTTGGTTTTCTGGAAAGACTTGAGAGTACAGGGGCAGGTTAGGGACCACAACCAGGAAGCAAGACATATCTGAGAGGATGCATGGGAGCTTATAGAAGGATGTACAAGGCCAGGTGTGGGGATTCCGGCATTTCGGGAGGCTAAGATGAAAGGATCACTTGCATCCAGGAGTTCAAGCCTAGCCTGGCAACATAGTGAGACCCCCGGCTCTATGAAAAATCAAAAATCAACTGGGCATGGTGGCATGTGCCTGTAATCCAAGCTACTCAGGAAGCAGAGATGGGAGGATCGCTTGAGCCCAGGAGGTTGAGGCTGCAGTGAGCTGAGATCATATCACTGCACTCTTTCTGGGCAACAGAGTGAAACCCTGTCTCAAAAAAAACAAAACAAAACAAAAACCAAGAATTTACAAGAGGACAGTTTTAGTGGTTGAAAAATCATTCACTCATTCCAGGAGCAAGAGCCTTGTGAGTTTTCTTCCTGTTCTTGCCTGGGTTATCTCTACTGAATCAAAGACTCCTTGTTAGGAATGCTCTGGTGGCATCACTCAATGTGTTTATAAATCATTTGATTTTACAATGGAAAAAGATACCACAAAACAACACAGCTGTAGTGCAGGTACAGATGACCACGGAACAGCAGCCTGGCGTTTTCAGTGGAGCATTGGGCAGTAGAGTCCCTGGGCCTCGGAACCCCGGCCCATTACCACCCAACTCCATCCCTGGGCAAAACGCCCAACTTCCATCAGATCCATGAATGGAAAATGGGCATAATTATAACTGTGCCGTGCTCTCTATCTCTCAGCTAAGGTGAGAAACAAATATGAGGATGCTCAGTGAAAATGCTTTGAAGTCTGTGAAATGTGAAGCAAAGGTGAAGTGCGAGGAATAATAAGGCTCTAAGGACTCACACTTGAGCATTTGCTCTGAGCTGGCCCCTGTCCTCCACACTGAACCTACAGCCTCTCTTCTCACCTAATCTGCACAAAAATCTTATGAAGCAGACACACTTACCATGCTGGCCTTTCCGTGAAATTTCAGGTCTTAGTGTCGCCCATTACCAGTGGCATTTCATGCCACAAGTTAGGCCATCTGTACCTCCAAGCACAGGGTCACAGAAGACTTAATCCAGTCCCTTGGGCTGACTCAGTGGCTGGTTTGGGTGAACCCCTGTTGTCCCCTTGAGCAACTCGGGGGCAATGGTTATGGGTAGGGCTGAAAAATCCGTCTGGCTGCAAACCTGGTACTGATACAAACAAGGCCTAGACAGGCATTAAGTGTTCTGTGTTTCCCAAAGAGATCTTAATGAAATCCCAGGATACCTCTCACTCGTACACTTAAAATACCTTGGGCAAGAGCATGCTTTTGACCCCACCCCAGCCATTTGGATTGAGAAATTCCATTGAAGATGCACAGCTTTCCTCCAGTGCAGGGGCTGGGTATCCAAATGCAGAGCCTTCTCCAGACTCTTTGGGCTTAGTCTGGCTTGGTAGGCTCAGGAGGGAGTCAAGATTATTTCATCCTTTATGTCTGTTCGATGACAGTTTATCATCATTGCCACCTCATCCTCTATTGTAGCCAAACCTCACAACCAGTACCACGTGAACTTCGTCACTGATGCCACGTTCTTTTTCTCGGCTGTCACTAAGCTCAGGTCAGGATGGCCCTCCCGGCTGACTTCCCTGATACTTTCTGTATCTCCTTTTCAGTCTGCCCTAAAATGACAGCTGGACTTCCAACAGTGGTTTCTTCTGTGGGACACATGGCTCTTATGTTCTGGGTGGCACCGATTCCTTTAGTACCAGTGGCTTGATTTTCCCAGATCTATCTCCATGCAGACAGTGTGAGGTTGGACTTCATGCCTCACGTTCCTGATTGGGGCTCGGAGGTCTACCCCAGCTTGCTGCTGTGCCGCCCCCAGTTTACTCAATGCCCAGCCTGCAGCTCCTAAGTTGAACCCGCACACTGCACGCTCACCTGGTCTGTGCTTCCAGCTGCATTGGAAATGGAAGCATTAAACACAGTTCTCCACTGCCAGCCACCTGCTAGCTAATGAGTGACATCATTTAACGCTGTTTTGAAAAGAGAGATTTAAAGTTGTTTTGAAAACTGAAGGAAAAATACAAATGTTTGAGTGTTAAACATTTTGCCCAAATACTAAAATGTGAATGTCTTTTTATTGTGACAGTTCTACAGGAAAGCGGGCTACAGCGTGCCTGTGCTTGTCAATGAAAATCTTAGCACTGAGTTTGGTAAACATTATGGCAGTCAGGAAGCCACTTAAAAATAAAGTTTAAAGAAAAGAAAGAGAAGTATTCACTTTCCTTCTAATTTCCCCAGATACACTCAATATTCTGCTTTATTTTTTAGTATTTTAACTAAAATAAGAAAACTCGGATTCAACTTCTATGTGTTCTATGATTGTTGTTGTTTTCTCTGATTATAAAATACATGTTTGCAGCAGAAAACTTGGCAAAACAGAGATATGAAGAATAAAACAAAAATCACTTATTGTTCTAAGCCATGGGAATAATCCGATATATATTTCTGAGGTATTCTGAAGCATGTGTATTATAGTCCAAATATTTAAAAACAAAATTTGGATAATACTTTAGATAGAGAGTTGTATTCTGATTTCTTCTATTAATATTATAACTTTCAAACGAAGGACTTACATGGCTTTTATTTTTCTTTACTATGTAAGTACTTATGTTCTTTATGAGAAAAATAAAAAATATAGAAAAGAAAGATAAGAAAATAAAATCAGTAATAATCCCCTCACTTAGAAATGACTGCTGTTAACATTTTAGTTTTTTGGTTTCTATCTATTTATATTCAATTTGAATGAAAACAGTATAATTTCACTGTGTCTATATTGCTTGGTAACATAATGATTCAACTGTATAATAAATAGTATATTACATGAATGTTTTGAGTAATAGTCTGTGTGGTAATTTTTATTAGGTGTATGGTGTTCCACTACATAAATGTATCATAGTTTACTTCACAAATGAACTCGTATCAAATACTTATGTTGTTGTTAATCTGTGATTTATAATGAAGCTATAAACATAACTTTTAGCTAAATATTTATGGATACCCTTCGTTATTTATTTCCTACATAGTAGAAGTAGAATTTTATGGCCAAAGGGTGAAGACATGATTTTCTTACATTCAGGAGATATTCAATTATATGGCTCTACCGTAATTTATTTCTTATTTTTATTTATTTTAATTGAGACAGAATCTTGCTCTGTCGCCCAGGCTGGAGTGCAGTGGTGTGATCTCAGCTCACTGCAACCTCCACCCACCAGGTTCAAGCAATTCTCCTGCCTCAGCCTCCCGAGTAGCTGGGACCACAGGCGCACACCACCACACCCAGCTAATTTTTGTATTTTTAGTAGAGATGGGGTTTCTCCATGTTGACCAGGCTGGTCTTGAACTCCTGACCTCAAGTGATCCACCTGCCTCAGCCTCCCAAAGTGAGCGGCATGAACCGCCATGCTTGGCCTTACCATAATTTATTTAACCATCTTTTCCTCTTCTGACATTTAATATATTGCAATGAACATCCTTGTACCAAATTTTGGTACTGATTATAGATTGTAAGTGTAATTTTCTTGAAGGGAATTATAGGGCAAAGAAGAAGAAATGAAAAGTTAAAGTGGAAATTCCCAGGTTGCCTCCCTGTAGAATGGGAGTAATCATACAACTTATGGTAGCGTTGCTGTCCAGACATGGGCCTGGCACACAGTGTGTTCCTGTAAATGCTGCACTCAGGTTCTCATCCTCACAGCTGCACCTGGAGCCCCGGTTCATGCAATGCTAAGTTGCTGTTTTACTGTGACTTTGAAGCACAGAATAAATGAAAGAAAATAGCTGGTATCTCAAAACAAAATCAGACTATGCACAGAAGTCGCGCTTGCAACATGGAGCCACCAGAGTTCTGAATCACGGCCCCAGAGCTGCCACTCCTCAGCTCACTGAGCCATTTTCCCCTTCTATAAAATAAAGGGCTTGTGCTAAAGAATTTGAGGTGCCCTTTGGCTCAGGAATTCTATCTTCCCATGAGTTGTGAATGCTTTTTAAAGACCTCCTGAGTGTCCAGGCATCTCAGTAAACACAGTGATCATCTGGGTCTGATGAAATAAAAATAAGTTATTTCAGTATTTTTACCTTTGTTTCTGTTTCAGTGAGAAGTACGAGCTATCAAAGACTCCATCCTACTGATTGTATAAAATAGAATGAATGGCTTGGAGGGTACCTGATTAAATAATAGGTGTGTGGGCTGGTGATGAAGATCAACAGAAGGGAGAAGAGAAATAAAAAAGGGTGTTCCATGGAGAAAGGTGAGGTGATAAAAGAAGCTGCTTGACATAAAGAGACTTCTGTTGGTTGCCATGGTCATCAGTCTTCATTTGAGCTCCAGTGTTAGTGAGTTTTACTCATAGCACTTTTAGGTCACACGCTCATCAGAACCATACACAAGTTGACTTGTGGAATTTAAAGTAAACATTTAGGTGCAAAAGAAGCAGAAGCAAAGTGCAAGTTTCTGCACTGACACAGAGTGTCCAGACCATCGATGCTGCGGCTTGGGCATCTGATGACCTCCTTCACCCAGGCCATCCAATTCTGTGGCCTACTGGGACTGGGAACTTGGGAACTTAAAGGAATGCTCTGGGGACTTTGCAGGACAGTGATGCTATCAATGATGAGAGTTTGGCATCTTCACAAAAGAAAAGGTCTCACAAGAAGTCATCAGGTACTGAAAAACCATGCCAATAACACTACGGTGTGGCATGTTCTGGCTCTTTGGCATTCCTCTTCCTCAGATATAGCTTCCTCTGCACAGCTTAACCAAGTGCAAGAACGGGTTGTGTGGCAGGCTCTGCTGTCAGATGCCGCCCAGGTTTTAGAGACAGAGAGAATTGTGACCTCAAGAAGTTCCATGCTTAGTAGGGAGGTAGACGCATCAACTGATAATTGCACCATCACATTTCATCTAGTGGATGCACATAGATAGGATTATAGATACTCTTTTGACTTGATCCTCTCATGGTAACTTCGATGCTTGAAAACATGATCTGCAAGGTCAAACAATGACAGCTCTCTGGAGATTTTGGGATTTGCCGAAGTCCCTTCTGTGGGTTTTCTCTGAAGGGTAACATCGTCTCCCTGGATCTCTGTGGTGGGCCTCTAACATGCCTTTCAGGAGAAGGTCTTCAGGCCATGTGAAGACACAGGAGCCTGGCAGACAGTTTTAAAACTCTGGAAAGAAAAGAGCAGACGCTGTTCCACCTTTCTTCACAGTGTAGGCTGGGTGGGGCTGGGTCGGGCTGGGGTCTGGGGACAAAGGCAAAGGAATTCCGTCCTTTGTGCAGGTCGCTTCACTCTGGCAGAAACATCACATCCTGCCCTTGTCACCACACGTCTCTGTCCACAATTACTCATCATCTGTGGATAGACAGCCCTGGAGGAGATCATCAATTGCCAATGCAATTCAGCAGATACACTTCATAAATTTTAATTACATTCCCACTGAAAATGAATGGTCAGAAAATATAAAACATCTGCCATCCAGATCATTTACATTTTTCATACAATAAATCATCAACAACATCCCAAACCATGGCTTAAATCATGTGAGTGTGGTAGGTCATGAAGAAGGAATGCCATCCATCGTGCGACAACTATTTGGATCTCAGCCCTTCCTCGGATGCGGGAAGCGGGGCAAGGAGGGGGAGACCCAACAACTTATTGATGAGGGGGAGAGCATTTTGGCCTAGTTCTCATAAATATAAGTTCCCAGGTCATATCTCAAACCTGCTAATTGATCTATTTACTATTATTTTGGCCATAGTAAAACAGGGACCAAAATGAGTAAAAGAATATTTGGCCAATTATAACTGTGAAGAGCAGGCATTTATCACCATGTGGCTTATTTATCTAACCTGCAAGTAGTATAAGAAGGATGTCGCATTTTCAAAAATCAATTTTTATTAACATTAGATTCATAGAACTCCCATTTGCCTGTAAGCATCTTCCGTGTCGTAAAGCACGGTGTGGGCATTCATGTGCTGCTGGCCTCCCTCGCGTTCCTTGGGAAGACAGGCGTCTACGCTAAGGACAGAGGGGCCTCTGAGAGACCTAGAGCCCAGCCAAGGGGGCCTGAATCGCACGGGCTGCAGACAGGACATACCTGCAGTGGAACCCTGTACAAGTGCCCTCGGCATCCTGAGTGGGGGCCTGCACAGCTGCCTGAGGAGTTCTTCAGGGCTTTTCTCCATGCATTGTGAGTTTTCCTTTTTCTGTCTCTTTTCTAAACACTTCCACCTCTATAGACTGAGAAGCGTGATTGGGAGCCCTCACTCTCCTCCCGAAGGCTCTTTTGCTGGAGTCTGGAGAAAGGCTTCTCACATGCAGTCAGGGACATGCTGTGCAACTCGAGAGTTGGTGGGCAGGGATTCAGCAACTGAATCTGAGGAGTAAGTACAGATGGAAGCCGCTGGCTTTCTGGGATTCTTGATATTAAATTCCAGAAGAATAATGAAGACGATGACTTGTTAAGGTCAAAGAGATATTAATTCAATGTTTTTATTTTACTGTTGAAGACACTGAGACCCATAGAGGAGAAGTGACCTGCCCACAGTCTGTTGCAGTCACCAGCACTCTGCGGTCAGAAGCTGTCCCTGGTGGCTGGGGGACGCACCAGCTCTTACTCTCCTTCTGCACTGGTCCAGCTGCCATCGGCTCTTCTGACTAAACTGTGTCTTTACCACAAAGCGTTCATGTCTGAGTGGTGCAGAGTTGAACTGAGAAGTATAGGAAAGTGATGTAAGATAAGGTCCACCTGTCAGTAAAACAACCAGAACTGTCTGTGGAATGGTGCACCATGGAAACCAGAGAATGCAAAACAGAATCCTACCGTGAGTGCTATTTAGAGGTGCGAGGCGCTGGACTGGCAGCACGAGGGGCTGCACGCCCACCCTGTGGGCTCCTCACCCTGACGCAGTGCTCTCTCGTCTTCTACACAAGGATGCCACAGACAGGCATCTCCTCACTGTCCCTTTGACTGTTTGGGACCGTGCTGTCCAAAATTTAACACACAATTGAACTATTTTCCTGTCTCCTCGACTCTGCATCCTGGATCTGGCCAGCATTTCTCTCCCCTGCAGGGTACAGCTCCTTTGGGCGTGGTCTCAGGATCCCCACACAGGAGGACTGACCTTGCCGAAGGCCTGGCAAGGTGTTCCTGGGCCTCTGCCCACAGGCATGTTATACCTGGTGCCTTCCTCTAGGTCCACTCAGAGGTCAGGTTGTAGAGCTAGACATGCCTTTCACAAGCTACTTTTGCCTCTCCCTCTAAATACAAGCTGAGATGCCTGGTGGTTTCAAACAATAGAGATGATCTCGTGTACATGAAAACCTGATAAAATCATTAGAAGATGTCATTCAAAGTTAATGGGCAATTTTTCTCTCTAGGGTAGGTAATTATTTTGGTGGGCATATTTTTGAAAAACAAAATCTTAAAGTTTACTGATCAGTTTTTTTGTTGTTGTTATATTCTATTTCCAGTAAAGATGTTCTGGCTGACTAATGTTCTCTTTTCGAATTCAATTGGACATGGTTCTCCAGTGTTTCTTGGCTCTAATTACCGTGGAATGTGCCTGTGAGTTGTCCAACAGCTGCCACATCCTTGTTAAGGTTAGCTGCTTTTGAAAGTTAGCCCAAAGTTAGATATCTTCAGAAAAAGTGAGCTGGAAGTTGCCATATTTGTCTAGATCATTAAGAATGAGATCTGGTAAAAGTGGGTCTGAATTTCAGATAGAGATTTCCTTTCCTGCTTGAATGGAATTGAAAAGAATGCAATTGATTTGGTATTAGCCTATTTTTGCTTCCTGAAAAAAAGTTTTCCACTGTAACCATTTCTGACAGTTCTAGAATTCTCTAGAAGACCAAGGGTCCTATATGCCTAACAGACAAATATATTCAACACACATGTAGAATGTAATATTGAGGGTGAATATTTTCACTCCTATTCGATTTGATAGATGTTTCTGGCACGATGGAATTGTGAAACTTTATTTCTCTCTTAATGTTTTCAAAAAAAAAAAAAGGAAAAGAAAAAGAAATGAAAGTAAATAAATTCTTAGGAAAAATATTTCCATATTTTCCATCTTCTCCCAAAACTTCATTTTTTGGAAAATTCTAAAACAAATCTATTTAATTGTATTACACTTCAAAGACTAAATTTTAAAAACTCTACAAGTAATTAAGATACATTTTGGTTAAGTGAAAAAATTAAGAGTCAAAACCTTTCCTGGTTTAGACATTAATGAGAAAAGATCTTGTGAGAAATTGAAGGAAAATAGAAAAAAAAAAATTGCAGTTGCAGGAGAAGAATGATGCCTGCTCCGTGGGAATAGTCAAGCCCTGAAAAACCAGCCACCTTATTTCTTCCTCAGAAGACCATAAGCACATAGCATCTCACTTTGAGGGGCAAATTCTGAGTTTGGCACTTTATTTATATTTTATTAATGCAAGCAACAACAAAACACGTTCAATCACGAGCACTCTACTCAGCCAGCTTTATGTCTACCTCTGAATCAAGGTGCTTCTGAGATGCTCCTCAGTAGTAGGGAAAGCTGGCCTGGAAGGCTAAGGAGCCAACTGGCAAGCCCATTAGAGGACCAAGAATTGCATCAGAAAACAGTGGTACCAAACATGTCGGCAGTTATTTTAAAACACGATAAACACTCACTGTGTATTTTTCTGTGAATTGTTGACACATGTGCTTAGTAATAGGATAAGTGAAGAAACATGAATGAATTAGGTGAGATTTACTTACATTTTAGCATTAATCATAAAATAATTTACATGATGTTAGATGAATAAAATAATCAATATAGACACCCTTATATAGTCATCCTTATCCCAGAACTCTTTGTAAAGGACACGTAATGATCATAACCATAACAGCAGCAGCAACTGAACAACAAGAGTGGCCCCACAGGTTCATGGAGCCACACAGACACCATGCTCGACCTGTGAATGCGATTGCATTCAACCGCTCCTTAGGAGAGACTTGGCTACCAGATCACGCAACAATTGCTAAAGATGTAGAGGCCCCGTGGATGGGGTCAACTGGATGTGTCATTTTTCTGTTTAATTTCTAGGATGGAGTCCTAATGCCTTTGAAATAAGACGTAACTATGTGAACATCATGTAAGAAATTTATACCTATGATGACGTCTTCCTCTATGTGTCTAAGACAAAAAAATTATGTCTGCTCTTATTCTTCCTACCACATAGCTCTGTGTTTATTGCTTCCTGAAAATTAATGTTTTTATTGATCACTCTTAAAAAAAAAACAGCAGGGTGAGAGGAAACTACTAAGCTGATTAAACTGGTAACTAGTTCTGCGATCACGTCACCAGCCTGCTTTGTCATGATGATAAGACTTTGGTCTTATTTTCCCAATATCTGCAATGCCTCAAAATGAACCAATGATGTTTTGACCCAATAACTCAGCTTTTTTTTTTTTTTTCTTAAAGAATCTTGTTGAGTCACTTTCCTAATACTATTCTCCAGTCATGGAAGTCAGCCAGCTTTGTAATACCATCTTACAGATGCTCTTCAACTTTTATTGGTCACGATTTGTTTCCTTAAGATTTGTATGCCTTTCAAATCTTCAAAGTTAGTGAAGCTTTCTTCAGCCAGGATTCATCTGTTTATAGAGCAGAGTGGGTGGCTTTTGGAAAAGACTTGACATGTTATAATATTGGGCTGAGGAGTCACACGCCACTATCCAAGTTGTCATTGAATGTGCATTTCCTCTTGGGAATGGAGTCCTTAAAACTTTGAGTCCTTTACCAATAGCAAAAATTAGCATCCCTTAAAATTTTCACCTGCCTTAACATTGTGGCCTCTGTTCTGCAGGCTTCCAGCTATTAAGTTGGTTTATTTTCCCCCAACATCATAAGCCAAACGCTTCCCACTCACTTCCGTCCTGGCCAGCAAACACACTAGTCTTTTGGGTTACTACTTTAAATCACAATGAAAACTATGGTTGTGTTTTCCCATGCAACTATGGCACGTGAGTTGATCCTATCCTCTGAATCCAATCTGTGTGAAGGAAAATGTTTCTCATTAGGAAACCACTTCGTTGTGATCCCTTGGAACCATTTCTAGCTTGTACAAAATATTCAAAATAGACATCTTTCCTTTCCCTAGACTCCACCCCTACCTTGTCTAGCTTTCTGGTGCTTCCAGAAGTTAAACAAGCAGATGTTATAAACAAAAACAAAAACAAACAAAAAAAATAAAAGAATAAAAAACGTGAAAGACAAAAACAAACAAACGAAAAGAAAACCACTACCATGAATAAATTTCATCTTCTGTACATTTCTGTTAAAATTTATAAATGTTATATTCTCCATTAAATCTGTGAAGATAATACCCAACTATGTAAACACATTGATATTCATGGATTTTAGAGAAAATTCTAACAGTACTGAGTACTTAAAGTACAGACTTAAAACTGTAAAATTATCCTGACACTTGCGGCTAAAGAACATCTTAGTAAGTGATTTGCTGTGTCTGTTAACATTTTGTCAAGATTTGTAGATGTGTACATTATGTTTGGGTTTGAAGCACTTTCTCACCTCTAACTTTTTTCCCTCTCCACCCCCTTAATCACAAACACAGGAATGCAGCTGCCCTGTGTGTCTCCTTCATCCTGCTGGGGACAGGCACCAAAAAGGAGAGCTGGGGGTAGGGGTTGGGGGGTGGCGGACGGGGATAAGACGCTGGCATATTTGGAGTCTGATGAAATAGGCTAATCATGGATCCACTAGGCAAATATTAATTTTCATTGGAAGCCCTGCCATTTTGTAAACTTATAAGAAACAAACAGATGTACTGTTAGCCTCAGGTTGTATCTCTTTTCTTTAAAAAAAAAAAAGAAACCCATTGATAAATGTCTCTGAGAGGCTGACTCTCACCACTTCACGCTCTTCTAATGCTTCCGCACTGTCCTATGTGAGGCATCAGTGATGGGGCGGGGGGGTGCCACTGAAAGGCCATGGGTAGGAGTGATGTGTTTTCTGAACACCTGTCACACCTTTATTACCAGTTATATGAAAACATTTAGAACATAGAAGCAAAACATTCATGCTAAAGATCACTTCTGCTGATCCTTGCTGCTAAGATCTCCCTTCCGGTCCTCAACGTCTCTTCCCTTGACCAGGCTCTTCCTATCTTCTTGGGCTGTTTTCTCTATGTTATTTTTCTCTTCTTCTTCCAGCTTATGGAAACCATTCCTACCACCATTTTCTCCTCTAAATTTGATTCAACAAAACCAAATACTTTTCATCGTTTCACCTGCAGTGATCTTTTTCTTAGACTTTTGCATTTTGTATTCTTTTAGTTTTAGTATCTATACTGGCATTTCTTATATAGAAGCCCAGGTCACACCATGCTCACATTCTACAGTGGATTATACACTTTCAATGTCAAGCTCCAGCTGTGTGAGGTAGTTTGGGATTGTTGAAAAGACACCAAGAGGCAGAGTGGCCATGTAAGCTATTGTTCAAGTCAGGGCACTTTTGAGAGTAAAAAAAGGGACGTTAACAATGTCACACCACGGATGTAACTGGGACAATTCCAGCCAAGAACTGAGATGGTCCTTTCTTTCCTCCTCTCTCACCCCATTCTCCTCCTTGTTCTCCTTCTTATTCCTCCTCTTCCCCATCCTCCTTCTTATTCTGTTCTTGCTACTGCCTATTCATAGGGGAAGTATATGTCTGTCTGTCTGTCTATCTATCTACCTACCTACCTACCTACCTATCTATTATCTGTCTCCCAAATGAAAACACTGAATTGCCAGTCAATAAGTCTCATTATAAATTTTTGATGCTAGCCCAATGCTGGGCTCACTTTCTAAACTCCTAGATAATTCCACAACAGAAAGAAATAAGGTTTAGGTATTATTTTAGGTTTCCTATAATGTTATTAGTATAGGATACTGGTTAAACTGTGGAGACAGAAAGACAAATGGAGACTAGTCTGAACAACCTGGAGACTTAGTCCTCTCTCACAGCCAAGTCAAATCTGGTTTGGTGGTTTCGCTTTGCAAAGTTATGACGGGCTCAAGCTCTTCCTACTTTTTTGCCTCACTCTCCTGACCTGTTGTCCTCTCCACATGGCCCCAGATGACTCACCATCATATCCACATTCTAGCCAGTGGGAAGGGGAAATGGAGTTGGTAAGAGCATGTTCCTCTTTCTCTTGTGCACTGCAACTCTGCACAGTCCATCTGTTCTTACCCCATCGGCCAGAATGCAGTCACCTCACTTCTACTGGCTGCAAGGAAGGCTGGGAATTGTAGTTTTTCCCGTGAGAAACCATATGCCCAGATTAAAATTGGTAACTGTATTATCGAGAGAGTGGGAGCAACTTGGGGACATTGGCAGTTTCTGCCATACTTAGCAATGTGATGTACTCATAGAGGGATACATAATTCTTGCTGTTGTTGCCTATTGATAACTTCACTCTGTATTTTCTGATCTTCAGTTTACCATATTGTGACCATATTGTGATATATACTGTGTATATGTGTAAGGACTTCATTACTTTCACTCAAAAGCTCCAATAAAGAATCATGCAGGCTGGGTACAGTGGCTCACACTTGTAATCCCAACACTTTGGGAGGTCAAGGCAGAAGGAACCCTTGAGGCCAGGAGTTTTGAGACCAGTCTGGGCAACAGAGGGAGACCTAATCTTTACAAAAAAATAATAATAAAAAGAATCGTGTAAATCTCTAATTGTGGAAGTATTATTTTAGCTAATTACATGAAAAGCTTATGGGTTATACCATTCATTTCCTTACCATGATATTTTATTTAACTTAACTACAAAATCTCAAAGAGTCTAATACTTTCTGAAGCTCTTTTCATTTTGTGCCTTTCACATAATTTATAGCTTAAGCCACCTTTCTCAAAGTCTAAAAATCTGTTAGTCTATTTTTTCCTTTTTATAACCTTTCCAAACATTCTGTCATATTAAAGAGATGATGAAGCCCATTATGGCCATTAGAAATCTGATGCGATTAAGTTTTATTCCACTATAAGTGACAGGTACTTAATTCCTTCTTGGAATGGGATAATTTTCTACAGGCCTGCAACTTTTACACCCTCGTTAATTTGCAAGGCTGTTTTAGAAAATATGTTCTCAGTGCTGAATGAGGTACATCTCTAACTTTGAACAAATCATTGTCTTAATGTTCTTCAGGTTATAACATCCATTTTAAAAAACCTCACCATTGTCCCCAGGAGAGTCAATAAAAATGTTTCTGTGCTTTGTTTGTGGACACTTAAATAATAGGAGAGCTCCCCCTACTGATTGACATTAGGGAATTATGTAGGAGGGGCTAATCTCAGGCCCTTCGCTCTTGTTAATTTCTCTAATGCTCATGCACAGACCAAGATGAAAATCAAAAGCAAGCCTGTTTGACATTGGCTTTTGAAATGCTTAAAAACATCAGCATTTGTCAAGTGGAAAGATTTTCATTTCAAAGTTCTAACAGGTTATTATTATTTCAAGCAATGGAGAGTTAAAAAGGTTGAACAACTATAATAATGGTGGTGTCTAAGTGTGGGGAGTGATTAGGTTTTATTGTTTGTTTGCATAAAATGATATCACCTAGGTTTGTGTTGGGTTTGTTTAAGAAATGTAGGCTAATTAGACCATGCAAGTAACTTTGTTTTCTGAAAATTAATTAAGCTTTTGTGGCCTTACCGGGTTACAGGGCCAGGCTCACCTCCCACACAGTTGTTCTGGAGCTATGTAGGAGGCGAACCTGTCTCACGCTGAACTGCCAGGTGATGCCATCATGGGAAGAATGGAGTTTAGTAATGCCGCATTTGAAGGCTTGTTCAAGTTGTAAAATGTTGGATTCTATTTTTATTAAATCGCTTAAACTTTCAGCATAGTGAAAAAGATTTATTTAACATACATTTCGCAAGTCTTTTTGAATGCATATTTTTTTGGGAAAAAATACAGCAGAGGACATTTCCGTAACTAAAGCTATTGTCCTGAAGGGACAAAACAAGCACATTAACTATTGAGGTCCTATTGTTTCATCAGGTCATCAGCAGAAACATTGAAAATGTTGTATTTGTAGGGTTATGAGGAAGCTCTACCCATCTCCTTCAAATCAGACAGACATCAATCCTCTTTATGATTCGAGAATATCGTATAGAATCTACATAAAGTCTTAGAGGCTATAGAGAAATAGGTTTTATTGTAAGAACCCCCAAGTAGAGAAACCAAACCAAGCATCTGGAGAAGCATATGATGTAGTGAGCTTGATAAAAAAAAATGCCTGATCTATAGGAAGAAGGACTGTTTTTAGCAACCTCCTTTTTGTATCTGAACACTTTTTTTAAACGGCTTTATTGAGATGTAATTTACATACCATAAAATTCTCCCATTTAAAGTATACAGTTCAATGCTTTTAATATATTTACAGAGTTGTGTAACAATCATGATCTGATTTTAGAACATTTTTCATCACCTCCAAAAGAAATCCCGTATTTATGAGGTGTCACTGCCTATCACTCCCCTCAATCTTCAACCTCATACCCATTAAAAGTCACTCCCTATCGCGCCCGTCAGTCTTCAGCCCCAGCCTCTGAAAGTCACTTATCTACTTTTGCCTCCACGAATTCACCTTTTCTGGACATGTAATATAAATGGAATAGTAATATTTGATCTTTTGTGATTGGCTTTGTTTCATGGCATAATATTTGAGGTTTTTCCTTGTTTTAGCATGTATAAATAATTCATCTTTTTTTGCCAAATAGTATTCCATTGTATGGGCATACCACATTTTGTTTATCCATTTATCAGCTGAAGGACATTTGGGTTGTTTACACTTTTTGACTGTTACGAGAAGTAGCTGCCCTCGGTCTTCATCCAGGAGTCTTTGCAGGGACATATGTTCTCATTTTCCTTGGGTAGTTACTTAGGAGTGGAATTTCTGGGACATATGGTAACTCTATATTTAACATATTGAGGAACTGCCCAAATATTCTCCAGTGTTTCTGCACCTTTTTACATTCCCATCAGCAAGGTGGGTTCCAATTTCATCACATTCTTACCAACCTTTATTATTGGCTTTTTTATTATAGTTGTTCTACTGGATGTGCAGTGGTAGCTTATTGTAGTTTTGATTTGCATTTCCCTAATGAGTAAGGACATTGAATATCATGTGCTTTTTCACCATTTGTATATCTTCTTTGGAGAAATGTCTGTTCAAATCATTTGCCTGTTTCATGACTGGGTTATTCTTATTATTGTGTTGTATGAATTTGCTTTCATATACTTTGGATACAAGTCTTTTATCAGATATATAATATTTTCTCTAATTTTATGGGCTGATATTCCAATTACTTGATGATATTGTTTGACTCATAAAAGTTTTTAATTTTGATGAAGTCTAATTCATCAATTTTGCCTTTTATTGCTTCTGCTATTGGTGTCATATTTAAGCAATCACTGCCTAACCTAAAGTTCCAACAGGTCACAGAGATTTACTTCTATGTCTTTTTACAAGAGTTTTATTGGTTTAGTTTTTAGTTAGGTCTGTGATCCATTTTGAGTTTAGTTCATGTATGGCATAAGGGAGGGGGCCAAATAAAGCCTTGTGCATGTGGATATTTAGTAATCTCAGCACATTTGTTGAAGAACCTGTTTCACCCCACTGGTATCCTGGTATCTTTATGGAAAATTAATTGACTATAAGTGTAAAGTTTTCTTTCTGAATTTTTAACTTTATTCCATTCATCTATGTGTCTGTCTTCATGCCAGTACCACACTGCTTTAATTATTATGGCTTTGTAATAGGTTTTAAAATGGGAGAATGTGAGTCCTCTCTGTCTTTTTTTTTTTTTTTTAAAGCATTGGTTTAGCTATTCTTGGTCCTTTGCATTTCTATAGGAATTTTAAGGTCAACTTATCAATTTCTGCAAAAAAATGCCCATTTTTATTGATATTCCCTCTGTAGGGATTTGGTATACCTCTCAGAGTGATATGCAATTTTCTCACTTCTGTCTCCTGCTAACTCAGCCCACTGTACTTATGCTGTAAGAACCCTCTGGTACATGGGGACACCAGGGTTAGAATACTTTTTACCACCTTGTGTGCCCTTGTGAAGTCATCTGACCTTTTCAGCCTCAGTTTCCTCATTCATAATATGAGGATGATAATGCTTAATTCATGGGATGATTATGAGAATAGAAAGTGATTCTGAATCTTCTGGATTCTGGCCTGGTATGTGAGGAGCTTGAAAGTCATCACTCCATTCTAACAATAAGTAAAGAGCTGAACAAATGGCACAATCAATGATTCATTAGATCTTTTAGAAAAGTGAGGTAACTGAGCAAACAGACTGCCTCCAAAGTAGAGAGGCGGACAGGTAAATACAGAGAATCATGTGACTGGAGCAGAAACTCATGAGCAGAAACCTCCATGGGAACCAGAGCCCAGGGAGGGAAACCTAACCTGCAATTGAAGAAGTGCTGGAGGCTCAATGTGGACAAGGCTGAGAGTTAAGGACCCAGTTATAGAGAATGCTCCTTCTCCTGATATTTGTGGGGTTTACCTCCAGGAGCTTGATCGGGCTTTCACAGAAAAATCCTCTTGCACTTCTAGCAGGCAGGAGAAGAAAAGTAACCATTTTGAAATATGTCAGAACATTCTGTTCTTAATAAGGCCTGCCCTCAGGAGAGACAATTTTACAAGAGCCTAAACTACTGTGGTTTTTCTTTTTTTGTGTCTTTTTTGTTTTTGATGTTTTTAGACCCTAGCAGCCTTTGGGGAAAAAAAAATGCCCAACTCTATCTCCCTTTAGCCTTCCATGTGGGAGAAGAAAAATTACCCAACTAACTCACTCCAGCCATCCTATCTCACATGGCCAGGAGGTGGGGGGTTACTAGGAAACACTTGTGAAGTTCATAGTCTAGAGGCCTAAGCTGGCTGAAAGACAGAGACTTAATTATAGGACTATAGAATATTTCACCTCCCCGCACACTTTACCACCACATTACTAAAGGATTTTTTTTAAATTAACAATAGTTCCTTTTAATTAGAATATCATGTTTGGCTATCAAGAAAAAAAAATTACAAGGCATACTAAAAGGCAGAAAAATACAGTTTGAAGAGACAAAGCAAGCATCAGAGCCCAATTCAGATAAGGCAAGGATGTTGGAATTATTAGAGCAGGCATTTAAAACAACTATGATTAATATGATAAGGGATCTGATAGATAAAGCAGCAGCATGCAAGAGGAGGTGGGAAATGTAAACAGAGAGACAGAAATTCTAAAAAAGAAATACCAGAGGTCAAAAAACATCATACCAGAAATGAAGAATGCCTTTGATGGGCTCATTAGTAGACTGAACATGGCTGAAGGAAATAATGTTTGAGCTTGAAAATGTCAACAGAAACTTCCAAAATGAGAGAGTGAGAGAGGAGGCAGTTAGAAGCCAGCTAGGTGGATAGAGAGGGAGGGTCTCCCAAGAGGAAAACACTCACAGGACCACACCTGCAGCTAGAAGAAAGAAATGTGGTAAAGAGCTTCCCCCAATGCCAGGATGTTTGCTCAGAAGGGACTGTCCAACCCAGGTGCAGGTGCAATAAATCAACTTAAATATCCTTAACCTAACTCATTATAATACCATTCACAAGAAATTAGCATTATGGTTTTAGCCCTGCTGTGAGTTTCACTTAGGCACTCATGGGTAGTAACCAAGACAGAGTAGCTATGACCAACCCCAGGTATGTCTTTGACAAAATCCAACACTCATGATAAAAAAAAAAAAAAAAAGAAACCTCTCAGAAAACTAGAAATTGAAGAAGGGAACTTTCTCACCTTGATAAAGAACATCTATAAAAAACCTACAGAGAGCTTACTTAATGGTGAGAAACTAGAAAATTTCACACTAAGATCACGAACAAGGCAAGGATGTTCCCTCTCACTACTTTTTTTTTTTTTTTTTTTTAGATGGGGAGTCTTGGTCTTGTTGCCCAGGTTGGAGTGCAATGGCGTGATTTCAGCTCACTGTAACCTCCACCTCCTGGGTTCAAGTGATTCTCCTGCCTCAGCCTCCCAAGTTGCTGGGATTACAGGTGCCTGCCATCATGCCCAACTCATTTTTATATTTTTAGTAAAGACAGCGTTTCACTATCTTGGCCAGGCTGGTCTCGAACTCCTGACCTCAGGTGATCTACCTGCTTTGGCCTCCAAAAGTGCTGGGATTACAGGCATGAGCCACCATGCCCAGCCATCTTTTTAACTATCACGCCGAAAGTTGTAGCTAATGCAAAAAGACAAAAATAGAAAAGGAAATAAAAGTTATACTGATTGGAAAGAAAGAAAGAAGAACTATCTTGTTTGCAAACAACATGATTGTCTATGTAGAAAATCCAAAGGAATCAACAAAAACAAAAAACTCTTGGAACTAATAAGTAATTATACAGCAAGTTTGTAGGACACCAGGTTAACAAGAAAGTTGATCGCTCTCCTATATATCAGCAATGAACAACTGGAATTTGAAATAAAAAACATAGTACCATTTACATCACCACCCCTCAAAATAAAATGCTTAGGTATAAACCTAATGAACTATGTGCTAGATCTTTATGAAGAAAACTACAAAACTCAGATGAAAGAAATCAAGGAAGAACTAATAAATGGAGAGATATTTCATGTTCTTGGATAAGAATACTCAATAATGTCAAAATGTCAGTTCATCCTAATTTGATCTTTAGAATCAATGTAATCTCAAAGTTCTGCAAATTACTTTGTGAATGTCAACAAACTGATTATGAAATTTTTATGGTTACTGTAGAGTCATAGCATTGTTTGAAGTCAGGTAACATGATGCCTCCAGCTTTGTTCTTCATGCTTAGTATTGCGTTGGCTATTTGAGCTTTGAGCTCTTTTTTGGTCCTGTATGTATTTTAAAATAGTTTTTTTTCTAATTTTGTGAAGAATGCCATTGTTAGTTTGATAGGAATAGCACTGAATATTTAAATTGCTTCAGACAAGATGGCCATGATAACAATATTGGTTCTTCCTGTTCATGAGCATGGATATCCATTTGTTTGTGTCATCTCCAATTTCTTTGAGCAGTGTTTGTAATTTTTTTTTTTTTTTTTTTTGTAGAGATCTTTCACCTCCCTGGTTAGCTGTATTCCTAGGTATTTTATTCTTTTTGTGGCTATTGTGAATGGGATTGCATTCTTGATTTGGCTGTCAGCTTGGAGGTTGTTGGTGTGTAGAAATGCTATTGATTTTTGTACATTAATTTTGTATCCTGAAAATTCGTCAAAGTTGTTATCACACCGAGGAGCTTTTGGACAGAGGCTATGGGTTTTCTAGGTATGGAATCATATTGCCTGCAAAAAGAGAAAATTTGACTTCTTCTCTTCCTATTTGGATGCCTTTTATTTCTTTTTCTTGCCTGATAGCTCTGGCTAGGACTTCTAGTACTGTGGTGAATAGGAGTGGTGAGAGGGGGCATCTTTGTCTTGTTCTGGTTTTCAAGGATAATACTTCTGGCTTCTGTCCATTCAGCATGATGCTGGCTGTGGGTCTGTCATAGATGGCTTTTATTATTTTGAGGTATGTTCCTTCAATGCCTAGTTTGTTGAGGATTTTTAACATGAAGAGATGTTGAATTTTATTGAAAGCCTTTCCCGTATCTATTGGATGATCATTTGGTTTCTGTTTTTTACTTCTGTTTATATAATGAATCATATTTATTGATTTGTGTATGTTGAACCAACTTTGCATCCCAGAGATAAAGCCTACTTGATCATGGTGTATTAGCTTTTTGATGTGCTATTGGATTCAGTTTGCTGTATTTTGTTGAGGATTTCTGCATCTATGTTCATCAAATACATTGACCTCAAGTCTTCTTTTATTTCTATGTCCTACCAGATTTTGGTATCAAGATGATGCCAACCTCATAGAATGAGTTAGGAAGGAGTCCCTCCTCCTCAATTTTGGAAGAATATTCCATACTTATGGATAGGAGGAACCAATATTGTTTAAGTGGCCATACTATTTAAAAGCAATGTACAGATTCAATGCTAGCCCTTTCAAACTAACAATGACATTCTTCACAAAATTAGAAAAAAAAGCTAGTTTAAAATACATATGGAATCAAAAAAAAAAAAAGAACTCGAATAGCCAAGGCAGCCCTAAGAATAAAAAATAAAGCTGGAGGCATCATGTTACCCAACTTCAAACTATAGTACAAGGCTGCAGTAACCATAAAAAACTTAGAATCATTTGTCCAGCCTCATAAAACGTGTAAGAGTGAACTCTAATGTAAACCATGGACTTTGTGTGACAATGATGTGTCAATGTATGTTCATTGACTGTAACAAATTCACCGCTCCAGTTTGGGACGTTGACTAGGGACAGTCTATGTATATGCAGGAGGAGCGGGCGTACCCAAAATCTCTCTACATTCTGTTCAATGTTCAGTGTTGCTGTGGCAGCAGGCGGTGATGTCCCAATAAATGCTGGCAATGGTTAATATGTGAATCTCCCTTCAGAATCCTGATGAAGTTGGAAGTTGATTCCACTCCTGCTGGGAGTCCATTTCCCCTATAACCTGAACAAAGAGAACCTGAACAAGGAGTTAAGATGAAAAGCCTGGGCTTGTAGCAATGAACCTATTCTTCCTTTATTTCTCCTATGCATCCTTTCTCGTAATACATCCACTTAGATGTATTTTTTTTTTCAGTCGTCTCTCCTATTTAGTCAGCCATTTCCCTGACTTCGGTCCACCGGAAATCATTCCTATACAATTAATGACGATATATTTTAGCCATAGAAATGAACTCACATTTTTGTTTTGTTTTTCTTTTTGCCTGGGGATATTAAAAACCTTATTACCTATTCAATAGTCGACTAAAGTATCCGAAATCAATTTGCATTAGTCAGGATACTGTGAGGGTGTTTGGGTATAGCTGTTGACAAAATTTATGTCAAATAGCAAGATAGGAATTATGATACCTGCATTTATTTCTGTTCCTGTCATTATTGAATAGTGATATGACAAACATGCTGCCGAACTTTTCCTACAACTGATAATAACCCGAGCAGCTAATGATAGCAAAAGTGTCCGCTAGCATTCATAGCTTATAGACATGGGGTCCCAGGCTCATTCTCTTCTGATAACGGGATAGGTAGAGAATAGATCAAGAGGCCAATTAGATCATTTTAAGGAACATTTGGTTTACATGTAGCTGAAGTACAGAACTAGGTTAAAATACTGACAACAACAGCAATAATAACAACCGGAACAATAATGGATGTAACAAAAAAATTTATGGGCTGAGCCAGACATTCCTTTCCCTGTGGTACGTCATGTAATTCTCACACTCTCAAAGTCTGTGTCTAGGCAGGAACCAATGTGGCTGGGCTCCATTCATTCCCAGTAATGCAGACACCCCTGTAGGGAGTGGGACCTCGCACAGTGATAGACCCTGGAGTGCGGGACAATGGATCTATTACTTTGGTACAATCTAAGTGATTGATTTTGATTTTGAGTTAGATTGATTCCCACGGTCTTCCCTCTGCCCCCCAAGGTTTTTTTTTTTTTTTCCTTGTCACTGTTCAGTTTCATTATTACTATTTGATATTTTAATATTTGAGGTCATCATGGAACCTACAGTCTTGTGGGGCAAGAGTGACCAGTATGTAAACAAATTCATAAGACAAGGTTAATGACAAGAGTGATACTGAAGCCCGACATGTTTCTCCACAGCCTACTCTTGCTCTCCCAACAGCTATCTCTGTGTTTGGATCAAGGCAAACAAGAGAAGTATCTTTTCTGAAGACATTTTTTCAATGTAGTATGGGCTGTAACTCTCTTTGTCTCTGCCTTTTCTTTCTGTTTTTTTGGTTAGTTTTGTGACAACATTTATTTTGTGTGACTTTGATGCTGCCTCCAGAAAATGTGTCAAAATTTATGACTTGCTAGTCATGTCTCTGTTCTCTATCTTGTTTTGAATTTTGTGGGATATTGGATGAAAAGGGTCAAAAATGAGTGCACTTACTCTGCTATTTTGATCCAGACGGGGTACATTCATCTTTGCATTCTTATCATTTTTTCCTCCTTAGGATCAATTACTATAAATGGAATTTCCAGTCAAAAGGATGTGCACTCTAAAGGTGTTTGATACGTATTGCTAAAATGTTCTCCATAAAGGTTATATCAATTTGTTTTCTTGAGGTATGATGGGGTATGAACTATGATTTCTTACACTTCTGCAACAACACTGTGTGTTCTTTTAAAAAGGGTTTTCACAAACTCTTACTTAAATATCTTGTTATTATCTGCATTTATTTCATTCTTTGTGAAATTGATCACATTTAACATATTTTAAAATAATTTATAAATTTCTTTTTCATATTATTTGCACATTAAAAATTATGGCTTAGAGGACTGAAATCAAAGTTGTATTGTTACAAAATGTTTTTCTGGGTTACAAGTTCACTCTTAAAGTTCATTTTGATGGACTATTTTGTCATTCATTTATTTAAAAGTACTTATTGGTCTCCTTCTGGGTGGAAGCAGAATGCTAAGATGCCCCCAGCATCCTCGCCCCCCCGACATGTTCTGGATAATCCTCTCCCCTGGAGTGTGGGTGGAGCTTGTCACTGTCACATAATTTTGCTCCCATAAATATTTTATGGCAAAATGAAGGGCTTTTGCAGATGTATTTAAGGTTCCTAATTAGTTGACTCACTCTGGGTTGGCTTGACGTAATCAGGTAAATCCTTTAAAAGAGAGCTCAGGCCTTCCCTGAAGAGTGATTCTAAGTAACAGATTCTCCTGCTGGCCTTGAAGAAGCAAACAGCCATGTTTGAGTTGTCTGCAGAGAGGGACATGTAGTGAGGACCTGAGAAAGACTCCTGGGAAGCGAGGTGTTCCTAGATGACAGCTGGTAAGAAAATGGGGGCCTCGGCCACACCACAAGGATGTGAATTCTGCCGACCATCTGCGGGAACTTAGAAGTGGATCTTTTTCTAGTCTAGCTTCGAGATGAGGATCAGTCAGGCAACACCAAGATTTCAGCCTGGGGCGATGCTGAGCAGAGGTCCCAAGTGGAATGTATCAAATTTAAGACTCACAAAAATTGTGAGATAGTAAATTTTTGTTCTTTTAAGGCATTAAGTCTGTGGTCATGTGTTACTTCCTGTATGACAAGCACTAGTGGTACTTGCCGACTTGAAAGAGATGCGTCTCATCTGAGTCATTGCCTTGACAGCGTTGGCTTTGATGTCACATTTAAAGACACTTTGTCCTCACTCCAAACTTTTGTAATTATTTACTCCATAATTTCTTATTATTTTTATGGTTTCACTTTTACATGGATATCTTAAAATTCAACTGGAACTTATTTTCCTTGAAGGTACAAGACATCTAACGTTTCTTTCCCTTTGTGATTAGTCTGTTGTCTGAAGAACATGTTTTGAATAAACCACCAACTCCTCATTGATTTGGCAAGTATCTAGGTTTAGAAGTGCAGTCACTTATTTCTAGTAAGATATTATTTATGAAATACCAACTTGGGCCATGGGTAAAGAATGTTTTAGTGCCGATTACTTCATTATTATAATTATGACCCAAGAGACAACTCAAGGAGCATAAAGATACAGTCATATTATCCCTTGCATTTGACATCTTGCTTTTTTTTTTTCCAGGTAAACATATATTTGAAATGGTTTTGTATGAACCAACTAACTAAAATAAAACACTTTAACAATTGGCTAAAGTAATTTCACTTGTATAGGTTGCTTACATTTTCTAAAAAAGATGTTTTCCTTCAAATCAACATCAAATGTGATTAAAACCTGGTGGATATTTTTAATAATGTGTGACTAGACTATAAATTCTTTGAGGACAAGGACTATGTCTGAATCATGCATTTGTTTCTAGTATCTAGTATAACACATGTTTAATAGTATTTGCTTAATAACTTCCAAATGACTGAATTATTTTAGCTATACTAATGCTGCTATGAATTTTATAGTGCTGGTGTATGCATTATTTTCTGTTAATCAGTGATAGTAAGAATGCAAACAAGTAAAACAGTCAATTTGGACTTTAATCATTAAAAATAAATACATTCACCTAAAATTAAATGTAAGCATTCTTGTACAAAATAATTCTCAGAGCTCTTTAAGATAGATAGTCTTTTATACTTTTTGTTTTGTCGATGAGTAGATCTCACTGTTGTCTAGCATATCAAACTCACCTTCCTTACCTTACATGGCTCTAATTCTTTCCTACATTGCTTGTCATTATCTCTATCCCCTTGCTCTGTCTCTGTCTTTAATCAATCTATGTCTTCAGTATTACCTTGGTGGGAAAAGTCTCCGAAATACTATCCTGAAAACTTTTAGAATCAAGAGATTTTAAAATGTACACTCTGTAAACAAAAACCATATGATGAATTATATATTCTGAATACCAATGGGCTGACATTTCCAAAACAAATAGTAAAATATTAATGGAGCTGTGTTTTGTGTCTGCCTCTATGTCAAATGCAATTGTGTTTTTGTGGGACACTACTCTTTATTTTCCTGCGCAAGTCAGCTTTTATCTTCGCAGGGCTGAATGTGAGTCTAAAGGTGTTCACCTGCTTATTAATGAGGAAAATGCACTGAGAAAGAGGAAGAGGCATTCCTAATTTTGGGAATGTTTTGTGGTTTGTGGTGGGGGATGATGCCGGTGAGGAGGAACGACCAGCGGAATGAACACTGGTTGAAGATGCCTTCAGAAGGCTTATTATTTTACTTTCTTTTTTATCTGTGCCAAATACGTAAGTGTATTATTTATGGGGGAAAATGGGAAAATGGGGACAGGTTCAAATACATGTTTGATTACTTACTTTACTTTTTTTTGTAAGCACAAAAGTCATTAAGTAGACTGGCATTGGTTGTTGTGGAATATCGGCCCTACAAGTAAGTGGGATGGTTTAGAATGCACATTAGTAATAAACCTAGGTTTGTTAAAGTCAGCATTTCTCAAGCCTGTTTGACCACAGACCATATATTTTTCAACACATCTGTTAGTATCCTCTGGGTCCAGTGTTCCAGGATATATAACTTCCTGGAATGCAGGTATACAGCAGAGCTGCACCAGACTCAGAGTCCATTCCTGATAACGCAGTTTCCCTTGTGTGTGCACAGCATATACAGACGTGTACACACCTCTCACAAGGAGAGCTTGGAGTCTTGTTTTAAATACTTCTTAGTAAATAGTTTTCTCTGGCTTTTATTTTTGAAATACTTCCATAAATGTCCTTATATTTGCAAAATTGTCCTCGACAGACACTCCCACTCTATTTGATCACCCCGTTGTGGGAGAAAGGATTCCCCACTCTAAACAGTAGGAGATGGCGGGACCCATGACACCCAAGACATGACAGGGAAAATTAAACAGAGGTTTATTAATTAAACATACTCAGGGCCTCAGGAGAAGACATCGCACACCACACAGGGCCACATGGGGACTGCACGGAACGGCAGAGACTCCAGCAGAACCAGCAGGGGCTTGGTAGTAACAAGAGGTGGAGTGCCCCCGGTTCCCATGG
Source organism: Mandrillus leucophaeus (assembly GCF_000951045.1). Lineage (NCBI taxonomy): Eukaryota > Metazoa > Chordata > Mammalia > Primates > Cercopithecidae > Mandrillus > Mandrillus leucophaeus. The sequence continues at coordinate 4,841,150 of NW_012101587.1, read as the reverse complement.
GGAGGTGAGATTGTGTGCAGAACTCTGTGCACTGGCAGGGAAGTGAAACCTGTTAGTTCAATGGGGGGCCCAGTGGGGTGGGGCTGTTCCGGCTCATAGGGGAATTAGTTGGATGGGGTCTTTCTTGCCGTGTGATGGCCATTCTGGCCAGAGCAAGGATGCTCATGGTTAAGCTTCTGGGGCCCCAGGAGGCTCAGAGATGCCAGGGCAGCACATGAATTCCAGGCCTTCCAAGTCCACCTCCTGCAAGTGCCTCAAAGCCTGTGTTTGGTGTGCTCTGGGTGCAGCCAGGCAGCTCACTTGTCCTTATCCATGGCAGATGCTTCTCACCCATGGTGTCAACCTCTCTCTGTATCAGATCTCAGTGTCGATTCACTTGGTATTCAAAGTCAGCTCGAGTTTTATCCAACATAGCATTCTGGTACTCCCCTGGTATGGCTCCTTGCTGTCGCAATTGATGGTGGCTATTCTACTTGATTCATTACATGCCATTGATCTTCGAAATTTTGATTAATGACAGGGAAACCTGAAAAGTTCAAAGTTTGACTTTGGTTCAGATGAGCACCCGGAAGTTCAAATGCTTAATTCAAACTGTCTAAGACTCTTGGATAAGCAAATGTGGTTATGCAAAATTAGTCTGAAAAATCTCCTGGAAACAGTCTCTCTCTTGGAAATTTCTGGTATTTCCTTCTACTTAGGCCATGGACCATAAATACTACAAAGACTTTTTCTTTCTTTTGTTCTGCTTACTTACTACTGGCCACAACCCAGGTTCTTAGGTTTTTGGGAACAGGTAGGGAATCACGGTGGGAGAGCTCAGGGCGGCATTGTTGGCCATCACTCTTCACCAGCAGTACATGCATTTCCCATGCACCTGGGCGTACAGAGACACAAGCCCATCAGGTTCCAGGGTTCAGGGTAAAGAGTTACCTGTTGCTCCCTGGAAAACTGACTTCTTTTTCAGATCCACAAGAACGTGTTAATACCGTGTGAATAAACAAGTGTCACCTAGACAAAGCAATGAGTTGACAAATGACAGTGGGAGAAATACCCTCCAAAATGTACAGTTAACTCTTCTCAGCTCTCCCTTGCTTAATTCAGCCAGGCAGCCCTGAGTAACAGAGGGTCTGAGGGCTGCACTAGAGGCCGGCGGAGATGCTGGCTCTCAGGTCCACAGGGAAAGACTCTTCAAATAAAGGGCTCTTGAATGAGGACATTCAAGGACCTTGCCTACTCCCACCTTACCTCCCAACACACTCCCTCTACATTCAGACCAGCGTTCACCAGACAGCATGTCCTAGTCACCCAAGTTGCCGGGTTTGGCATGCTGCAAGTTTTGGAAGGTACCAGGCTAGATATGGCAGAACACAGTTCCATGGGGCTCATCTGGAACTGATGCCAACCTATGGTTTGTTTCTAGTCAGTGACTCATTTCAATTTATTTGAGAACAAAGTATAGAAAACGATGTGTTCATTATAATGAGAAATTTTATTTGGATTTGGATTATCCTGAGAATATTTAGAAAAACCAAATTAAAATTTCTGACATTGGATTTGTGCATGTGTTTTCGGTATGTCGCAGATCTCAGGAAGCATCAAAATAAGCACTGAGCATCAACTCTGCAACTCAGAATTCTGGGAGCGATTTCGCTTAGGTCTTCACTCTGGGCAGACAGCTCATTCAGATGTTAATGATGGCTTGTTCACACCTGGACATAGCATAGGAGAACTGCTAATTACTTATACTGTCTCAAATTACAACAGTATTTTGAGTAAAACAAAACCCAAAGCCTCCAGCGTCTGATGAGTGAAAATGGAGATCCCATTGGAACAGCACACATTATTATGGCGTTTATAATATTGTTGCATTATAACCATGTTAGGGTTCAACTTTTTAATTAAGCAATAAAACATACAGTAACTTTGGATTTTAGTTACATGTACTCTTAGAAGAAAAGACACAAATGTATTATTCCACCATCAATTAGTAAATTCTGATTGACTAGAGTTATTACGAAAGACCAGTAGAGAATTTTGTTACACTGACTTTATTTAATAACTTAGTTTTAATTGTTTTGAAATTAAAAGTTAATGTTTAAAAGCCATATATTTCTAGTTTATTTTTATAAACGTAACACTTTAGAATTTTCTTTTTCGATATGTATTATATGTTTATTTTGTATTAAAGTATAATAATTTTTAAATATAACGGCTTCGGAAGCTAACACGCTGGCAAGCATCTAAATAGACATTTCTGTGCTACTTATTCAGTGGGTTCTGTTCAATTATGTTGATATCATTTTGATTAATTTATTAGACTTTTCTTTTTTCTTAGGTCTTTCCATGGTATAATTTATTTCAGTAAATGGATACTTACTAGATTGACATGTAGCCATTTTTTACACAAAATTCTGCCCTACAGGTGCTAATACGGAATGTAGATGGTAAATATTAATGTTTTCTAAAACTCTTATCTCTGTCTCTCTACATCTGAACCTTTAAGATCCATTAGTGTCAGTAGAGGAATTGTGTGACCTTAATTCCTTTCCTTTAGAACGCTTGTCTCCTTACCTAACATGACTTACGGTGGCCTTGTGATTAGCACTTGTACGTCCATCTGCAGTGAGTTCAGGCAGGTCCCCTGGTGCTCAGGAAGGCTTGCTTTGCCTTGCACCCATGCAGAGATCTCATTTCAGCCAGTTGCCCTTTGGCATTGCCTTTCATGCTGACTTTTCCGGGTACTGACCTGGCAAGCAGTGGACGGACGTCCAGGCAGGAAACAAGTTGTAGGAAAAACATACAGGAAGGGACCCTCTGGGTGGAGGCAATCTCACCAAATACGAGTAGCCCCTTTAAAATGGAAAATGTGGTTTCTCCAGTGTAACTTTCAGAGTAAAATGTAAAAGTCCGGAAATAGACGGCTTAGATAGCAACTACATCCTTGTTTCCAAGCTATTTCCTGGAAGTACCAATGGCTTTTTAAAAAGTATATTTTTATTTTTGCCTCTAAAAAGCCACTTCTTATTCCAGCAATACATAAAAGTCACAGATTACATTTAGAAAAGAAAAATGAAATTTGAAAGTTTTTTTACACTGTCACAGCCAAATAGAGGCCACATGCATTTACACAAAGGAGTGAATCATTTTATTTTCACAAACACAATTACTATTTTTGTTTTCTGAGATGGAGTCTTACTTTGTCACACAGGCTGGAGTGCAGTGGCACAATCTTGACTCACTGCAATCTCTGCCTCCCAGGTTCAAGCGATTCTCCTGAGGCAACCTCAGAGTAACTGGGATTACAGGCGCGCACCACCACGCCCAGCTAATTTTTGTATTTTGAGTAGAAACGGGATTTCACCATGTTGGCCAGGCTGGCCTTGAACTCCTGACTTCAGATGATCTGCCTGCCTTGGCCTCCCAAAGTGCTGGGATTACAGGCATAAGCCACCGCACCCGGCCCACAATTACCATTTTTTAAAACAGCATTGTGTAGCCCACCATTGCACTAAATCAAGTGACACTCCTGAAACACATGATAGGTGAGTCTGTAGCAGCTTTGTTTGTGCAATGCCACATTAAAAGAGCTGTAGCTCACACAGTGAGCTTTTTATATTCTCCTGGAGGGTCTCTAAAGAGAGGAAAAATAGAATTGATCAAGAATTTGGTGTCTAAATATTTTAACTCTTTGTAGAAGCCAAGGTAGTATGAACATTCTTAACTTTGGTAATTCGGTAAACACATTTGGTAATAGTTTCCAGGAAACTTAAAGTGTTTTCAGAAAATGTAGATGCCACTAATGGGGAATTGATTAGATAGCTGAGGGTCACGTTCAAGAAGTGGTGCTACGTACCGCGAAAGCCATCATTTTCCAGATGATTTACAGTCTACGAAGCAGGAAGATGGTACACCAGATGCCTTCAGCTCCTTTCAACCACGATTGCAGGAGGGAATTCAGCAGAAAAGGCTTCTGGGGACAGAAATCAGGCATGGAAAGGCTGAACTTCCCCCTCCTCCCTGCTCTCCTTTCCTCTCCACCCCTTCAACGCCCCACCTCCCACCTGATGTGCCGTGGAAATGTACGTCTGTTTTGACACTTCTGGAGTCATTGCTACAACTTTAACCCTGGCTGTCATTCCAAAGCTCAAAAAATGTGTTTATCCACCGATTCTGGGTTGAGACTGTGAGTTTGGATTAATAGCAGTAGGAGATGAATGAGCGACATCTCTAAACCTCATAGCAACCAAAGGCGCTCCATGTATTGATATCTCTAATGACCAGTGTATATGTGGTTTTGTCTAATAAAATACTTACCTGTATCTTGCCATAAACAGCTGTTTTGCTTCTAAAAAGGTACGGTAGACGTGAAAAACCCAACTCCCCTTGACGGGATGGCTGGCCTAGTGTAAAGCAGTCCCTGGCTAGCTTAGTCTCTGGGCGATGGGCCTGCATTAGTGTTTTCTGTGATTCTCAGGATTTGGTTCATGCTGTGTGTTTCTTAGGCGACATTAGTCACATCTACCGTTACGCAGCAAGTCTATTTTATGTAATTTTGCATTAAAAATTTAGGGTGCTAGAAGGAATTGTCTTGAATTGGTTTCCTGATCATCATGTATTCTCCCAGAATTTCTCCTCTCCCTTTCAACCACTGTATAAAAGTTTCTTTTTCCAGCATCAGTGTGGCAGTGAACTCTGCCACAGAATGATTTGCATAGGAATTATTACACTCAAACCTTGAAACAAAGCTGAGGGAGCTTAAAATATCACTTCTAGTACCTACTGACTATCACATGTATATAATTAAAAACTAAACAGTTCTTTTTTTCATATCACTGATAGAACAAAACAGCATAGTGTAGATTCAGTTTGTTAGAAACCCCAGAAGATGGTCGCACACCATTGCATTAAGCTTTTGTCTTGCTAAGAAAACTTTATATATAATAAATATAAATAATAAAAGACAACCTGGGTTAAAGAAATAGATCCAGGAGCTGTTTTCCAAAGTCATCTGGGCCATATTCCTGCATCCAGAAGGGTCTCCCTCCCAAGCTGGTGTTTCTCTGTCTCCAAGGAAGAAATGCCTCTCCACATATTTGAGCATCATTTAGGTACACTAACCTTGACTAGATAGCCCTTGGATGAAGGACAATGGAATTGTTTTGTAGGATCTGAATTTAGAAAAAGGACCACATACTTAATCTTTAATAAGAAGAAAAACAACGATAGGTTTAGTTTTGCACTACAACTGTAATAGAAAGGTCTTCTAAGAATGTCCTGCAGTTTTCTGGTTTCTCCAAGTAGGAAGTGCTCTCTGGGAATGAGAGCCACTGTAGACATCGCATTCGACTCATTTAGGCTGCTGCCCACTTAAAGCATCTTTCTAATCCAAACAGAGTCTGGGGATTAAAGGGACTAAAAAAGCCATCAGTCCACCCGACTCAGTGTCTGGATCCACAGAAAAATTTGCCAACTTTAGATAATAGGGCAGAGATTGTTTATACGATACAAGCTGTCTGAATTGATAAGTTATAAAGGAATTAGTAAGATGTAAATAACTTCACTCAGGTTCCCCCTCCCACCTCTCTGAATACATAGTGAAGCTGGAATCGTTGTAAATTGTCTCAAAAATAAATGTCATTACGATGTGAATTTGAATGGTGTGACTGATTTACGGTGCTGCTGATTTAGTGCTTTTCTATATTGCTCGGGTGCTCGTTCTGGCTAGTTTTCAAATTCAAAGTTTTATCTTTACTTTGGTTTGTGTGAGCTACTTTATTCCTGGAACATCAAATGTAACATTTTAATCAAAAATAAAGGAAAACAATATCATGTGATTTCTATACAAATAAAAAAGAAAAGATAGAAAGGCATATTCATCAACGTAAACATCAATACTAAGATAAAACTGGAACTTCCTAGCATTCATGCATTTTAAGATAAAAAGAGAAGACTTTTAGAAAAAAAGCCTTATGAAATAAACGTACTTGAGAATATTAAAGAAACAAAGCTTTACCAATGAGCTAGGAAAAACTTAAGATTATAAATAAAATATATTTTGTTAAACTGAGATTAAGAAAGTAGAGTGTGACTTTATTCACTTTTCTAGGTCTTTCAAATATTAAGCAAATTTTATTTCTATATTCATTCATATACAGTCAATATTAAATTATATTCTATTTTCAATTCATTTATGAGTGTGTGAGTGTATTTTGTGGGTAAAATGTGGTATTGCCAATATTAAACTAATGCAATTCCTTTAGTGGTTTTGGAAGTTTGGGACTGATAATGTAATCGCTACTTTAAAATTGAATTCAAAATTTAAATTTGCTTAAATTTAAAATTGCTTAGTGCAGTGTCTTCCTTTAGAAATGGCTTTCTAACTAGAGTTGTTGTCGTCCAAAAAAAGAAGGTGTGCAATACCATATTCGAGTGTTTGCAGCTGCAGAAATTCACAAAATATTGGCCTGAGGTTTGAATTAGTAAGACCAATGAACACATTTTTAATCACATTATTTGCCTGACCTTGGGTAACAGATTCCTAAAAACATAGCCTTAATGTTAAGTTGGTTTCTACTTGGGGGAATAGAAAAAAAAGTTAGCGTTTACACTTTTTATGAAAAACCCAATGCAAATCATTTTGAAACAAAATGTAGAATAAAGACTTGCAGTTAAATGAGGCGATGCTTGCATAACATTTCATAAATGTCACATGTCTTTATTCTCAGGAATGACCTTCTAATCGATAGATTTACAGTTCTGACCAGTTTATAGATTCCACATTTTTCTGCTGGGGAGTTTCATGAATTGATGATGGTGTGACCCAGTTTTTATAAGAGGATCCAGGGGGCTCCCTTTGTGCTCCCATCCAGGCCCTGTGAGCCTTGAGCCACTCAAGTACTCATACAAGTACGGTCAACTGTAAATTATAATTTGTAATTTACACACTGATATCTCCAGAAAAAGTACTGACAAGAGGTTTTAAATCCAAAATATTAATACTTCCTTGCTGTTAAAAGCAGTAAGAGGAAGAGGAGAAGGAGATGATGAAGAAACAAGAGGAGGAGGAGGAGGAGGAAGAGGAGAGGAAGAAGGAGAAGAAAGAGGAGGAGGAAGAGAAGGGAAGATGAAGGAGGAGGAGAAGGAGAAGGGAGACAGATGTAAACCTTTCTGAATGTCGTGTAAGATTCTACTTGGCTTTCAGTGACAAATATTGTATGTTAATTTTGCTAGGTGAATAAACACAGCTTTGCTTACATGTGTCTTTTCATCTGGTTATACAGTGTCACTTCTCGAGGGAGGCGAAGAGATGAATAAGGAACTTCACACAATTGAAGTCCCAGAACCAAATCATGCCATTAAACTGTGCAATTGCAAAAGCTGCCTATAATGCTTTATGTAAGTTATGCTCCTAAAAATATATTTTGCAGATGTCTCCAGGTATCGTATTCTTTATGATAGCAGTTATAACTCTTTTCTTCCGTATCTAAATCATTACATCAAAGATGTAGTTACTGTTGAGCTTTTAGGAGCACTGAGGAGTCCAACGCTTTGCTACTCAAAGAGTGGGCCTTGGACCAGCAGCAGCAGCATCCAGGAGTTTGTTAAAAACAGAGACTGTTAGGCCCTTCCTCTCTCTGCAGAAATAGAATATGTGTTTTAACAGGGTTCCTTTTGGTTGATTCATGAACACATCAATGTTTCAGAAGCACTGATTTTACTTTCTTCTGTATCTTCCCAAGCAGGAATATATTCATGCATAGATGGGCATTAATAAGGAGAGTTTAAATGAAGAAACCAAGCCATCTTATTGGAGTGTTTAAGATGCACATGCTGTGTTTCCAAGTCATGAGGTTGTTTTGTTATTTATGTGGAGCCATAAAACACAATAAGATTTTAAAGTCTATTTATATGCATAAAGCTGGCATACATAGTCTCAAATCAATGCATTTATTTTCATTATCCTTGCATAATAGCCAATAACCCATAAATTATCAATCCTGTCATCACAACTTTTACAAATCCTAAACTTGGGCATAATAAACTTTTTGGATGTTTAAAACATTACCCTAATTATTTAAAACAATGAATTTTATCTCCAGCCCTCGGATGCTATTTGATCTGCTTTTACACATAGTTGTTCAGAAAATCATGACAGTATGTTTGCCCACAAACATCTGAATCAGAACCTATCCAAATCCACTGGATTATTTCAACTCTGGAAAATAAATCCCAGTTTCTGTGTGTGTTACATAGCAATTCCTATGACTCAGAAAGGCGATTTGACTAGATCTGCTGTTATAGCAGAGACCTAGCAAGAAGATGAGAAAGCTCAGTGGTGGAAATGTAAACACATTGTTGATGAGGTTACGTTAGGCAATTTAAAGCATTACTTAAGTACAGAGAAGAGGTATCTGCTGTATTGCAAGACAACCCAAAATTCTTATTGATGGATGACTTGAAAGAAAGCATGGACTGAAACCAGGGATCAGAAAGTCAAAGCTATAAGGATCCACTTAAGTTGAAACGGCTGCATATTTACAACAGTCCTTCTCTCTCCTCATATACACAAGAGCACTAATGGGATCTGAGACTTTTTTTTTTTTCATGGCCAATTGTCTTTCAGAATTGCCAGATTTTTAATTTTCTGGGACAGTTTAGACATAAACCTACATTAAATAAAAAATGGCAATCCAATTAAAATATGTAAACTATTTGTATATTTTTATTTCTTTTTGCTAAATTTAATCAATGTACCACCAAAATAACTGGTCAAAGATGTATTGCAAAGTAGAGAAAGAATAAGGCATTGGGTCTGTATCTATTTTTGCTGTTGTTCACAAGGTGGCTCTTTAAGAAGCTAAGATTGTAAGAGCAGGTAGAAAAAAGGCGAACAATGTTTAATTGTCTTCTTGTTTTCTTTTAGATTTGAGCAAATAGCTGGCATTCAATAATTAGTTATTAATTGGACTACACCTCTTAGCCTAATTCCTACTGTTGCTAGACAGCCACAGAAGCCCACCAGACAGGGAAGGCAATGCCGCTTAGTGCCTAGTATGCAGATCATTTTTGTGCTTAGGTCCAAATGCTAGCTTCTGTGCTGCGGGAATAGGAAACAGTTACTTGCATTCTGTAAGCCACATTTTTGTCTCTCGTCTGTGAGATGAACTTACAACTGTGTCAAAGGGTTATTTTATTTTAAGAATTAAAAATTACGTGTAAGGGTACTGAATATGATGCCTGGGATGCAGAAGGCCTCAGTAGATAGCAATGCTTTTATTATTGCCGAGGTTGCAGTGGAAAAGTACCAGTACTATCTTTCCCTTCTCAGTGCTCAAGGTGCTGGGAGTAGAAAAGACAGATGGTGGAGAGGGGAAGATGCATGGACAAAGGTAGCATAACTGTTGCTCTGGAAGTAAACCCTTGCCTTTATTATTTGTTCACATGCTCCCAGCATGTATAGGTGAGCAAGGGAAACTGCATGTAAACAAGTGGCTGTCACTTTGTAACCCCAGGAGTCACATCATATGCCACCTTCCAATAAGGTTTACTTTCAATAGCTAAATCCTGGCATCCTCTAGATACATTAAGAGTAAATAGTGTCCGTGAGGTTCATCCATATTGTTGCAAATGTCAGGATTTCCTTTCTTTGATAAGGCTGTGTAGTATTCCATTGTGTGTATACACCATGTCTCCTTTATCCATTCATCTGTTGGGCATTTAGGTGGATTCCATATTCTGGCTGTTGTAAATAGTGCTGCAGTAACATGGGAGTGCAGATATCCTTCAACATACTGATTTCATTTACTTTGGCTATATACACAGCAGTGGGATTGCTGGATCATATGGTAGTTCTATTTTTCATTTTTCCAGGAGCCTCCATACTGTTTTCCATAATGGCTGCCCTAATTTATGTTTCAGCTAACACTGTAAAAGTTCTCTTTATTTCTACAGCTTCACCAATGCTTGTTTTCTTTTGTCTTTTTGATAACAGCCATCATAACCGGAGTGAGATGATATCTCATTGTGGTTTTGATTTGCATTTCTCTGGTGACTGATGACGCTGAGCATTTTTAATATACTTGTTGGCCCTTTGTATGTCTTCTTTTGAGAAATGTCTATTTAGGTCTTCTGCCCATTTTTTTTAATCATGTTAAGTGAAATAAACCAGACAAGGAAAGATAAATACCACATGATCTCACCCATATGTGGAATCTTAAAAAAAGCTGATATAATAGAAACAGAGTAGCACAGTGGTTTTCAGAGTTTGGGGAAGGAGGG
>NW_012101587.1:4822948-4830697 GCF_000951045.1 Mandrillus leucophaeus | reverse complement strand
TAACCAGAAAGAAATGATAAACACATGAGGCGATGGATATATTAATTACCCTGACTGGGTCATTATACAACATATATGTATCAAAATCTCAAACTGTACCCTCATTCACATGTACGATTACAACGTGTCAATTTGAATGGATGCATGAAAAAAGTGAACAGTGTCATCACAAGGTAGGTAAATACTAAACAAATCCCAAGGATGCGCCCAGGCCCTGCTCCAAGTCCAGTTCCATTTTCTGGAATGTTCAAGAAAACCACTCTGACTAATGTTCAAGTCCTTTGGTTTCCTCAGTTGGGTAAAATAAAGAATAATTTCACAGAAAATACTTGGATGAATTTTTTAAACAGCTGAAGGTTTGAGTGAACAGAGGGAAAGGAAGGAAAGTGTGTTTATTGCTGTTGGAAGAGCACATGACCTTTGCTTTATCACCCTGAAAAGTGGAACCCATCTATCAACTATTGAAAATGTCATTCCGTGACACAGTTCTGCTTCCTTCTTTATTTTAGGTGATGGCCCTGTGAGGTGCAATTATCTGTAGTTTGAACCTCAGGGAACTACATTTAAGACTCTCAAAATGGTACGTTTGGCAAATCAGGAAACTTTTACATTGTCTTACCGCATCATCGACCTGTTTTGAATTGTGAAGATAATTTTAACTCGTTTTTCTTAGCCATATTTAAGACACTGTGCGTCTACTTGTGTGAAGCTTGTAGAATGAAAAGAAAGCTGCTTGGGATGATCATGTTGACATATGCATGTTAGTGTGTGGCTCTGTTCTCCTGTACTCTTACATCGTCATCTGGTAGCATTCCAGCAAAATCATTCCAATTCATCATGTATTGTCTCTTTCCTCTTACTATTTCAAGATGAAAGTTTTCAATACTAATGCTGCAAAGTGAGTATTATGTTGATTTATGCTAATCAGTTTCATGGATGCTGTCATATTACATCGTTAAGCAATGGCACTGGTGAAATATTCTTGCATCTACTGTTACCGTGCAGACAGGCCAGTAGTGCCAAAGTGAAACATTCAGGCACCTGCCACCTTTGCTTTTTGATGGTTTCTGTCCGGCATGGATTTGCTAAGAATAGTGAGAAGGGAGGCAGAGTGGGTTTTGTCTGTGCTGTTTTATGTCATCCTAAAGAAAGAAACAGTGTCGAAAAAGGGGTTTTTTTTGGTACACATACGATGTATTGTGTGTGCATGTGAGTGCCTGTGAATTTATAGTGACTTCATTGCCACGTATTATTTTCATGGCAGTACTTCTGTAAATGGTGTGTTAGTATCTCCTAGAGGAGCTGCTGGCTTTAGGATTTTACCACTAGCTCATAAAACAGTGAAGCTCTACTGTTAAAGCTAAAGCTTCAGGAGGCAGTTTTCAGAGATAAGTTTATTTTAAAAGAAAAGTCTACACGGGGAGATTGATTTGGCGGTTTTAAATGCTGCTTCTGCAAACCTTTTGGAGCTGTGTTTTCGCCTGTGAACATCTGAAGCCACTTTATAGGGAACTAGAGAATTGTATGGACAGAGGTATCCTTCCCGGTAATAAAGATATACTGCCAATAGAGTCAGCTCACGGGAAGCTGGTGGGTCACCAAGGTTTGTCTTTATTGTCCCAGGCCTGGGGGCAGAGCCCGCCCCACTTCCGGAGTCTTGGGAAGTCCCTGGGGTCCTGGGCCTGCAGTTCCGGAACTCCTCACACAGGGCACTCTCCCTACCCATTGTACCTGTACCATCCACTCCGGATGCACTTGAGCGTTGGTTATTGGATCTAGTAAGGTCATTCGAAAGAATGATTTTGATTGGCAACGCCTTTATATGCTGCCACTCAAAGATGTCATGTGCCTTTCGACTGCATTCCAACGTCCTTAGAGGTGTGGTAAGATCCGGGAGAGCAAAACGATTGTAGTGCCTTCTTAAGCTTCCCAACACGGCTCATGTGTTCTGTAGGTGACCTGCTGCCTCATCTGTGCCTAAAAGGCCTCCCTTCCTGTCCAGGTGACCATTATCATGCCAGGACAGTGGTTGATTGCCCACAATGTGCAAAGCATCTTTCCAGGAACTGTGAATTCAAGGAGAAACGAGAAACAGTCCTGGTCTCTGAGGCACTGACACCCAGAAGGTTATTGAATGTTATTGTCATTGTTGAATAGCGTGTGTGTGTAGGTGTGTGTATGTGTGTGTATGTCTGTGTGTAAATGCCTCTGTGTGTGTGTGTATGTGTGTGTGTGTATGTGTGTGTATGTCTGTGTGTGAATGCCTCTGTGTGTGTGTGTATGTGTGTGTGTGTATGTGTGTGTATGTCTGTGTGTGTGAATGCCTCTGTGTGTGTGTGTATGTGTGTATGTGTGTATGTGTGTGTATGTCTGTGTGTGAATGCCTCTGTGTGTGTGTGTGTGTGTATGTGTGTGTATTGTCTGTGTGTGAATGCCTCTGTGTGTGTGTGTCTATGTGTGTGTGTATGCCTGCAGGACTGAATTGTGTTTTATTTTTCTCCACATCACAGGAGCCTCTATCCAAAGCTCTTGGCAAAGTAGGTACTTTATATGAGTTAATTAAGAATCGATAATGGTGTAAAGAAAACTGTAATTACTGTGAAACATGAGTAGTGGCGAGCTTCTTGCAGATCCACAAAACATGTGTAAATACCTAAAGGAGGGACTTGTGTTCTTTGATAACAATGGCTGAACAGATGCCAAAGGGCAACACATAATGTGATTTCACGGGAAAGTCTGGTCCATGATCTTTAAAAACTAATCACCAAGAAGGAGCTCTTCTTGGAGTCTTGTCTTCCACTTCAGTATTTACCAATCATCTTCACACAGATCAGTTAAAGCAGAAGAGTCCTGCTTTGGCCTTCCCACCTGTTGCGAAGTGTCACCTCAAAGCCTAGATTTTAGCTCAGTTATTTCTCAACGAAAGCAACTGGAGATTAATTATCTACATGAAGCTTGCTCCCGGGCTCTCTTTTTGATCACTATATTAATTTAACAGGAGAGCTTCTATCTAAAGCAAAAGGAACACTAGTCTCCTGGAAGTGGAGGATGCAATAAAGGCTGTGAAATGCTACCTCTGGGGAGGAAGTGTGGCCTGAAGAAGAAGGCAGATACCCAGGTCCCTCCACACCTGCCCTGCTACAGAGGAAAAAGGCAGCACTAGGCCACTCCACTTCTGACACCGTTTATTTAAAAAGTGAGCCAGGTTTAACTAAAGAAATTCATTGATTATTTAATAGCAAGGACTTATCCTTGGAAAAATAAATGTCACGGCACTGACAGTAATCCACGAGGAAAAAATAAATGACAAACAGTGTGAGGGCACCCTTTCCACTCGGATTCCTTCCTTCTCCTGTGCTGTTTGCCCCTAGCTGGTGTTTAGACTCTGAGCTAGAATAATCACGATGCCAAGTACCAACTAGAAATTATCACACTACTTTTCTTTTGATATTCATGATTTATTTTCCTAAAGAGTGTCTATATGTGTGGTTTGTGGGGCTTGGGGAGGGGGAGATGGAGAAGGAGGTCTGGTGTTTACCTCACAAGGAGCGTTATTCAAAGACCAGGAAAGAAACCCAATGTTTGCTGCAGCTAAATGACAGTATTTATTATGTACTCACAAAAGGGTAAAAAACGCTCCTGTTGATTATTTTGACATTAAATTGCTTGCAATACATGAGGGATTAATTATGACATGGCACACTTCATTCTGCAACCTGAATTAGCTGGAGTTTTAAAGAAGGGTCCATGTTCACAGTCTCATTTGTCACACGGTAAGAATGTGGGTTTCTCTGTGCTCTATTCTTTACCAGGAGATTTGATCATAAACTCAGTGGCCTCATTGAATGGAAGCATTTCTTACTCAGATCAAACAAAGATATATAGCCAGTCTTTATGCATCGTCCTCTTCCATGCAGCCAAGCTTTTATTGACTTGACTTGTAACTGAGGTGTATGTCAAGAAGGTTCCATCTTGTCATCTGCCTGGAAGGTGGTTACAAACCCTTGCAACCAGCCAGTCTCCCCAGATACGTATGTGGGCATATAGAATATGATCTGCTGCTTGTCCTCAAATAAATGACTGCTGAGTTCTGTCGGTAGAAGGGATGAGGTCCAGGCAGGCGTGTGTACCTATGGGAAGGGAGGTTGAGAGGAAAGTGTACCAGATGACTGCAGATGACGATGTGGGAAGACCCTTTATGCCCTATGTTGTTGTATGACCAAGACAACTCTTGCCTCATCTTGTTGATTGAACAGGGAAGGAGATTTTCTAGTCCAAAGCCACTGGAACAGAATGCAGCTCTTCAACAAAAGTGCGGATTGCTCTGGCATGCTTATTACTCCTAGTTCCCAGACTAGAAGTAGAAAACTCCAGGCCTGGCCAGCAGACCGCAATCATCACTGAGAGAGGACAGAACTGCCGTGTGGAACGGAGTGAGCAGTGGTGGTGCTTCTTTACTGTGCCAGAATCTGCATCACCTGCAGGCATGAGAATGAAAATGCCCAGGCAGCTGTAGGGAAAAGTGTGGTTGAAGGAGTGGGGAGGAGGGCGGCCCAGGAGCTTCCTTTGCTATCATGAGTGCCTGGTGGTTTCTGAACACTAGTTTTATGGGTTATTTTATATGGAATCCCAGTGAATACATCCTTAAGTAATTGAGAGAGCCCAGTTATTAAAACAAGCACAAAACCGTCCTAAACTACTGAACTGCAGGGAATAAATGTGATGAGGGGCTTGGCTGGTAGTAGTGGCTTGAAATTTTCATCCATGGCTTTTAGAGCACTTTTACATTTGAAAAATGTTTTCCAATCATTCTGAGCAGTTTTTGTTTGTGATGATTCAGCAAGGTCACCTAAGATTGCCTCTGAGTGACAGATGACAACACCTGGGTGAAGTGGTTTGCAAGGCCACAGAACAGGTGCCTAGACAGATGCAGGACCAGGCCCACAGACTGCGGGACCCCAAATGTGCCACGCCCCATGGAACCCAAGGTCCCTTCTAAGGAGGCCCAGGATGAGGAGCTGGGAAAAGCAGGCCCCGGCTCTTTCCACCAACCACACGCTCCTATTTGCGGCCGACTGAGAGACATCTCCGTGTGTCAGCAGTTTGTGTATTTTCTGATCTCAGAAGCCAACGAGTGAGACACACGGGGAGATTCCAGCTCAGAGAAGGGACGTGGAGCTCCAGGATCAGAGAAGTCACAGGATTCTGCCCAGGGCAAAATTCCTTCACAAGAAAGAACTTGAGCCTATAGGACATGCTGGGGGATCTCTGTGGTTTGTTCACTCCACCCACAGGAACTTCGGGTCTTGTGAAAAATGTACGCGTCTTAACTGTGCAATATAATTTATTTAGCCAGAAAAATGATCTTTTATTTACAAACTCGTACTGCTTTGAGAGAAATGCCAGAGTCTCTTACCGTGGGGTCCACAACTGTGATTCTTGAAGGAATTTCCTCGTCCCACTCTGTTCGTCTGTCCTATTTCTATATCCAACATAAAAGAAAAATCCAATAGCATTGAAGTTAAATAATACATTTTTTCCCTCTTAGAACCAATAAATCTGTTTAAAGATGCATTACTACTTTTCTTGAGGGATAATTTAGACTATGTATCAAAAAGGAAAATCAATAGTTTTTTTTCTATTGCAAATAATTGCCTGTTTGACTCTTTTCCACTTTTTCTTTTTTATTTATTTTGGCTTCAGACTATTTCCACTGAGAACGCCTCATGCTTTAAGCCTAAACTAGTGCGGGTTCTTACAAGAGAAAGTCTTCCGCCAGAGGAGCCCCTCTTCTCCTGAATTTGCAGAGCTTCCCACATTCCATGAGCGAGGAAATCAGGGCAGGCCAGGCGCTCACGGGAACAGTCTGAGCTGTAACCGCAAACTAACAGACCTTGCCCACAGCCGGCAAAGCTGCAGTGAGTGAGAACAGCTCCCAAGAGCAGGCAGAAAAGAGTGCCCACTGTCTGACTGATGCCAGGGTACCGGGCTCAAGGCAGAGCTGCTGGCCCAGGAGCATGAGCGAGAGTTATCTTTCCTGCCTAGGTTTAAGCCAGTTGATTACAAAACTTCTTGTATAAACTGTGGCCTGCAAGCCTCCATCCAAGGCCCCTCTTTAGGCAGTTAGACTGTGATCGGACAGCTATCTGAGATTTCTCTGCCCAGAGAATATCTGGTGGGAAATACCTAATAGGGATGATGAGAAGATGGCAGATAGGAGAGAAGACTAACTCCAGCTCCCATGTGGATGGACAGAACAGTGTTTGGAGATTCACACCACGTCTTGACCCAAGAACCACGGCAGGAAAACCGAGAGAATTCACAGATCCTTTGAAAGAAGTGGCATACCGCTGCACATTCCCTGAGACAGCTGGAAAACTGTCACCCAAACTATGAGAGGTGAAAACTTGCCTCCGAATACACATCCCCACTGGGGAATCTGAAAATCGGTATCAAGGGAGAAGGATTTAACCTTACCTGGAGCTGAAATGGATTTAGGGAGCCATGCAAAATATAAAAGTAGAAGCAGCAGCAGCGGGCAGAGCCTTATAGGCACTCCCAGTCTCAGCTTGAGCCCATCCCTGACTATATCTCACAGCGGCCTTCAGAGAAGGCACCAAGCAGAATGCGGGAAGGGTCACTGGCTGTAAGAAGCTTGCACCTGAATTGTGCAATAATTTTGACTGGACATTACGTTTCTGGAGCAGAATCTGGGGGTGAATGGGATCTGCTGCAGATAGGAAATAGGAGGGCAGGAGCCTCAGCCGACATAGTAGGCAGATGGGGAGGGGCTGAAAACTGAGCTTACTTGCTCAGTAGAGTAGCTTGTGGCCTGGGGCCAGGTCTGAGTGTCCCCGCCCATCCGTCCAACACAGGCTGTCTGGAGATAAACTCAGTGCTGTTAGTGGGGCACGGTGGGAGCGAGACTGGCCGTGCCACCTGCGTGGGAGGTGGGAGAGACTTTTCGATGCTGACTTTCCCCACTTCCCTGGTGAACAATACTGCTAAGCAGAGGTAGCTATGCACCCCTCTGGAATATAACCCCACTGGCCTGAGAACCACCCCCACATCCCCAACAGTGACTGTGACAATTCCCACCCAAGGAGACTCTGAACCCAGACCCATCTAACCCTGCCCCCAGCCCCCATCTGATGGTTTTTCTCTACCTGCCCTGGCAGCTGAACACAAAAGACAACCATTGCCTGAGTAACCAGAATACTCACCCTGGCCAACTTAGGGCAAGCTTCTATCCCCCTTCTATTACTGCAGTTGGTGCTCTCTTGTAAGTCCCACCTCCTGGCTAGAGGTCAACCAACTCAGGCCATCACAGCAACTCATGACAGAGTAACCCTGCTCCAAAGAAGGAGAAAACAGCAGTTAATCCCATAGCCTGCAACATATTGGCTAACCAGAGGCCCTGAGTCAGACCACATGACAACTTCACCAATTGTGTAACCAGCATTTAAGAAAGCCAGCACACAAAACATATCTACAGCCAGGGCCTCTCACAGAGCCTACTTCACTCTTCTGCCACCTCCATCAGAGTAGGTGCTGGTATCCATGGCTGGGAGACCAGAACATGGACCACATCACGGGACTCTTTGCAGACACTCCCTAGCACCAGCCTGGAGCCTGGTAGCCCCTTCTGGGTGGCTAGATCCAGAAGAGCAATAACAGCCACTGCAGCCTGACTTTCAGGAAGCCCGATCCCTAGGGGAAGGGGAGAGCATCTCATCAAGCACCACATCT
>NW_012101587.1:4819704-4821648 GCF_000951045.1 Mandrillus leucophaeus | reverse complement strand
TTTAGTAGAGACGGGGTTTCACCATGTTAGCCAGCATGGTCTCGATCTCCTGACCTCGTGATCCACCCATCTCGGCCTCCCAAAGTGCTGGGATTACAGGCTTGAGCCACCGCGCCCAGCCCAGAGGGTTAATTATTAAGCTACTCAAGGAGATACCAAAGAAAGGTGAAAACCAACTTAAAGAAATTAAAAAAAGAATATGGATGAAAAACCCTCCAGAGAAATAGACATCGTAAAGAAAAAACAATAACAACTTCTGGAAATGAAACACACACCTAAAGAAATACAAAATGTAGTGGAAAGTTTCAATGATAGACTAGAAGAAGTAGAAGAAAGAACTTCAGAGCTCAAAGACAAAGCTTTTGAATTAACCCAATCAGACAAAGACAAAGACAAAGAAAAAAGCATAAAAAAATGAACGAAGCCTCCAAGAAATTTGGGATTATGTTAAATGGCCAAATGTAAGAATAATTGGTGTTCCCGAGAAAGAAGGGAAATATTAAAGTATGGAAAATTTATTTGAGGGAATAATTGAGGAAAACCTCTCTGGCTTTGCTGCAAGAAGCTCAAAGAACTGCTGGAAAATTCATCACAAAAAGATCATCACCTAGGTACATAGTCATCAGGTTATCTAAAGTCTAAAGTAAGGAATCTTAAAAGCTGTGAGACAAAAGCATCAAGTGACCTGTAAAGCAAAACCTATCAGATTAATAGCTGATTTCTCAGCAGAAACCTTACAAGCCAGAACAGATTGGGGTCCTACCTTGAACCTCCTTAAACAAAATAATTGTCAGTTGAGAATATTGTGTCTAGCAAAACTAAGCTTCATAAATGATGGAGAGAGAAGGTCTTTTTCAGACAAACAAATGCTGAGACAATTCACCATTACCAAGTCTACACCACAAGAACTGGTAAAAGGAGTTTTAAATCTTGAAACAAAATCTACCACAACAGAACCTCCTTAAAGCACAAATCTTACAGGGCCTATAAACCAATAACAATGAAAAAAAATGAGGTATTTAGGCAAAAGCTAGCATGATGAATAGAGCAGTACCTCACTTCTCAATAGTAATGTTGAATGTAAATGGCCTAAATGCTCCACTTAAAAGCTACAGAAAGGCAGAATGGATAAAAATGGAAAAAAAATCCACCAACCAAGTATCTGCTGTCTTCAAGAGCTTCACCTAACACATAGAGACTCACATAAACTTAAGGTAAAGGGGTAGCAAAAAAATATTCCATGCAGATGGGAACCAAAAGTGAGCAGAAGTAGCTGTTCTTATAATAGACAAAACAGACTTGAAAGCAACAACAGTTAAAAAAAAAAAGACAAAAAGAGATGTTATATAATGATAAAAGGGTAAGTCCAACAAGAAAATATCAGAATCCTAAATATATATGCACCTAACTCCCAAGCTCCCAAATTCATAAAGCAATTACTACTAGACCAAAGAAATGAGCTAGATGGTACACAATAATAGTGGGGGACTTCAGTACTCCACTGACAGCACTACAGAAGTCATCAAAACAGAAAGACAACAAAGAAACAGTGGACTTAAATTATACCCTAGAACAAATAGACGTAACAGATATTTACATAACATTCTACCCCCAAACTGCACAATAGGCATTCTTTCCATCAGCACATGGAACATTCTCCAGGACAGACCATATGATAGGCCAGAAAACAAGAAACGATGTCCAGGTCCCTGACTTTACGATGAGAAGAGGTGAGATGGAGCTGGAGCTGATGACAAGGGTGGAGGGAGGGTTTTTAAAAAAGAGTGACCAGCCTGGGCGACAGAGCGAGACTCTGTCTCAAAAAAAAAAAAAAAAAAAAAAAAAAATCTGTCCTCAGGCTCAAAGGCTTTAAGAAAGCAGACCATAGAGAGGAAAAAAATCAGATATAGCAACTACCTCATGGAGAAGCATCCAATATGGAAA
>NW_012101587.1:4815205-4816539 GCF_000951045.1 Mandrillus leucophaeus | reverse complement strand
GGAGCCTGGTAGCCCCTTCTGGGTGGCTAGATCCAGAAGAGCAATAACAGCCACTGCAGCCTGACTTTCAGGAAGCCCGATCCCTAGGGGAAGGGGAGAGCATCTCATCAAGCACCACATCTGTAGGACAAAAAAAATCTGAACAGCGGACCTTGAGTTCCAGATCTTTCTGAGTGGACAGTTTCTCACAGCAGAGACACAACTGCAGTGCTTGGTGCTATAGGGAAAGTCTGCACCTATACCCCAACAGACAGGCAGCCTCTGTGATCATGAAGGGCCTTGGAGAAGGGGTCCTTGTTCCCCTCTGGTACTCCTCTGAAGACATAGCTGGGGCTTCTCCCACAGGAATGCAGCACGGAGGCACCTACAGACAGTCATTCTGGAACAGTCCAAATTGAGTGCAGCCCCACAGGAGGACCATACTCCAGATTCAGGCCTGTATGAGAGGAAGAGTCATAATTCCTCCCTACTTGGAGAATCAACATTCCTATAGACGAAAAGAGGTGCCTGATCGAATAGCTAAAACACCAGGACAGGAGTGAGGCTGTTGGGTGAATAGCTTTGCTGCTGACCTGGGAGGGGAGCTGAGGTAGCTCTCACTCTTCACCCTGATAAAAACCTGGGGCCTTGGCCCACTGTTGGCTGTTACATCTACCCACCTGCCTTGGTGACAATGGGTACCTACCCAGGGTTACCTCCCTGATTGGCCTGAAGACTGAATCATCAATGCAGTAAATAAAACAGCAGGAAAAATAATTAATAAATAGATAAAGTATACACCATCAGAGAATAAGATAAGTTTCAAGAGATTCCTGCCATTCCTACTCCATAGGAGACAGTGAACTCATCCACACACCCAGAATGTAACTGCTACAATGAGCATCAGGGAAAACCAGTGCACAAAAACTCTGTAACTAAGGATCTCATACAGAGTCTTTACCCCTACAGTCACCAAGAATCAAATTAGGACAAAATACACATTAAAGTCTGATCCTTGAGAGGGAAAAAAGAAAGAAAACAAGAACAAAAACCAAAACACAGTCCAATGAGAAATAAATTCAAGAACAATTTTAAGAAATAGTCTACCTAAATGACAAAGAACCAGAAAAGTAATTCTGGTAATATGACAAAACAGGGTTCTATAACACCGTCAAAATATCACACTAGCTTCCCAGGAATGGATCAAAACCAAGAAGAAATCCCTGAATTGCTGGATAAAGAATTCAGAGGGTTAATTTATTTTTTATTTATTTATTTATTTATTTATTTATTTATTTATTTATTTTGAGATGGAGTCTCGCTCCGTCGCCCAGGCTGGAGTGCAGTGGCCGGAT
>NW_012101587.1:4794190-4813391 GCF_000951045.1 Mandrillus leucophaeus | reverse complement strand
GAAATGTCCTCAGGCTCAAAGGCTTTAAGAAAGCAGACCATAGAGAGGAAAAAAATCAGATATAGCAACTACCTCATGGAGAAGCATCCAATATGGAAACGAAGGGTGGGGGTCACAGGCGCAGTGGAGGATTGGCTTTGAATAGGTGAAGGGGTGGTTCTTCAAACGTAACTCCTCACATATAAGTTCACTGTGAGAACGTCTGGCCCGTATCTCAGATTTTATGAAGATTATTACAAGTACTGTGTGCCCAGGAACATCCCAGAACATTACTGGGGAAATGTGGAGCCTCCTCTGGGAGGTAGAAAACTGTTGCAAACACAGGCATTTGGAGGAATGGCAGGTGGGCTGGGGGCAGAATTCAGGGCGGATTTGCACATTTTCTTAGAGATGTGACAGCCTGGTCATTTTCTGGGGGTCCAGAATTGACAACCTAATGAGGACATTGCTGGAAGCATGCTGCAGCTGCCGCACCGGGTGCATTCCCATTACCAGCTCCAGGAGCCCGGCGGGGAAACGAAGAAGACGCACTAAATGCAAGCCTGAGATTTAGGGGGCATTGGGGGTGATGGCGAGCTTGGCCCTCCAGTGAGCAAGGGGCCCAGGTCTCAGAGTCAGAGCAGGTAGAAGTTGTGATCAGACCCTGATGTATTGGAGTTGCCCATTCCAGAGATTTGCAAAACAGAGAAGTAACCCCAGCACTAAGCAGCTCCAGAGGGCAGAGGCTCCCGATTTCTCCAGTAACGTTCTGGGATGTTCCTACGACACAGTACTTGTAATAATCCTCATAAAGTCTGAGATATGGACCAGATAGTCCTTACATGTGAGGAGTTACATATGCACATTGAAATATTAAGAAGGTGTACTAAACAGAGATTCTAGAACTTCCTGGCCTGTCAGTGTAATTTCTGTCACCAGCACCTGTTGATGCTTTGCTCCAAGGATGACGAACTCAGATCCCTTCCAGGGCCTGAGAGGTCACAGAAAGGAGGAATGGGTTGGGGTAAGCAATAGCGAAGAGTGGGGCCTGAGGGAAGTTGGGAAGTGATGGATGCCCTGCTGGAAGGCATCAGAGCCGAAGCCATTGCCTCACTGCAGCCACATGTCCAGCCAGGGAGTGCTCCTTTCCTGGTTGGTGTGCGAGCCTCTTGCTCCCAGCTCTCCCTGGACTCATGGTACCATTAGGTGGCTTCCACTCCCCGTGAGACCACCCTGAGTGTATCTTCATCAGAAAAATCGCCTCCCTGCCGTCACCAGAAGTATCCTTGTTCACAAAGAGCGTGCACCACGTGTTTGAAGCATCCAGGAAAATCTTCAATTGAAGGGAGTGATTTTACCCTCAGGGAACATCTGGCAATAGCTGGAGGCATTTTCGGTTGTCAAAAGTCTTTGAGGACAGGTGTGCTGCTGGCATCTGTTGGAGAGGCCAGGGATGCTGCCATATGTTTTACAGCGTGTGAGATAGCGTCCCCAACATAAGAAAGTATCCAACCCCAAATTTCAATTGTGCCGATGATGAAAACCTGGTGCCAGTGGGCAGCCATTTCTCTACTGTCCACCGTTCAAAAGCCATGAGCCCTGCAGTGGCTGCTGACCTGCTTGGTCCCCTAGTTCCACCTCCCAAGATCTACCAAGGATAACAACTAAATCTGTTGCACCAATGGTCACCATATTTTCACTTCTGTTTTCCTCCTCCTGGGGTTTCCTCTCCTCTTTTTCTGTTCCTCTAGTCTTTTCCAGGCCACACTTCCTAGAAAGCTCCCTTCCTAGAAGGCACCACTATAACCTTGGTTCACAAAAATCACCCTGGGAATAAAGCAGGCAGAGTTGTTTTCACTGGGGGCTGGTGGACCAGATAGAAGCTTCAATGTGGTGCAAAGAAAACCAGCCAGACCACAGAGAAGCTGGGCAACTTGAAAACTTCTCCTTTAGTCCTTCCTCCTACCAACCATGCCATGGAGATTACAAATGTAGACAACTTGGATAGTGATTGCAGATCTATTATCCAAAGCAAAATTCAGTGGTCCTTAAAAATGAAACCCATCCTTTTGTGAAAATAAGCACGGCCAGGTGCGATGCCCGGTCCTGAGAGTGCCAAGTCGAATAGGACGAGATCCCTGCCCTTCAAAGCTCTCATCTGGAGGAGAACATAGATCCACAAACACCCCAGGATTCAAATGTGTTAAGGACAAGTCAGAGATACTTAAAGTGTCATTGAAGAAAGGGACGAATCCCTGGAAGAGCCTTGGGGTGCGCAAGGAAGAGTGGCATCAGCATGAAATCTTAGACAGAACAAAGGTTTAAGAGAAATTTCTCTAAAATTTTCATAAAGTGGAAGAAAAAAGTTTCATTTCTTTTTTAAAAAAAGTTTATATTAAATGCCTACCGAGAGCCACACACTTTCTAGGTGTTTAAAATATGAAACTAAGCAGGAATGAAAGGGTTCCTCTTCCCACTGAGTCCACCTCCCACTGCGAGAAGAAGAGAAAGGCTCAGGCATCATGGCCTCCACTGAGATCCTGACTGATGCTCTGACATGGAAATCAGACCAGTGGATGGGGACAGGCAAACACTACATCAGGCAGGCAGGGAAAGGCTCGGTTGGCGATGTGTATTTCAACTGAAATCCACAGGGTGAGAAGGACTGGCCGCTAAGGTGTGTGGAGAGAGTGCCCCCAGCAGAGGGAACAGCAAGTGCCAAGGCCTGAGGCAGGAACAGCCCAGGCTTCCTGCAGGAACAGGGCGGAGCCAGCACGGCTGAGTGCAACATGTGAGGTGCTTAGGGGTAGGATAAGAGGTGCCAGGGATGGCGGAGACCATCTCAGGGTGTTTGGATTTTATTCTAAGTACAATGAGGAGCCATCAGAGGGCTTGAAACAGGGCAGTAACGTGATCTGATTGTCCTTGTAAAGATCCCTGTGATTGCTTCGGTAGAAAGAAAGCAGGGAGACAGCCAGGTGTCCAAATGAGACATGATGGCAACCAGGTGATCCTGGATAAAGTCGTGGAACGTATTTGTTAGGATTAGTTTCAGCCACAAGTGACCCCAAACCCTAAGTAAAAGCAGGGTTTAAAGGAGATGGAAGTTCGTTCTTCCCACAGAATTCTAGGTATGCAGTCCAGAGCTGATAGGATGCTTGCACAAAAGACCCAGGATTTTCTATCTTGTCCCATCATGCATGGCCTTCATTCTGAAGCTTACCTTATTGTCCAAGATAGCTGCTTTAGATCTAGCCATCAGGTTTGCATTCCAATTAGAAGCAAAGTATGAAGAGAAGGAGAAATGCCTGCTCCCTTCCTTTAAGGACATTTTTTGGAAGTTCACACATGATGTCTAATTACATCCTATTGGTCGTGGCTGGTTACAAGGAAGACTGGGAAATGAAATCTCGCACCCAGCTGAAATTCCCAAGTTCTATTACCGAAGAGGATGAGGGGGATAGATGGTGGGGGACAGTGACTGCATAAATGGATTTAAAATGTGTTTTAGATGTAAAACCCACAGGACTTGCTGATGGGTTAAATATCAGTTTTTATTGCAAAAAGTGCCTAGGATGAAGGAAATATATGATTTTCAGGGTGTGTGTAAAGAAGTAAGACCAGATGATACAGAAAAGAGATTTAAGATATATTTTCCCAGAAGAGAATAAACGTTTTATAGCAAAGCTATGGTGATATACCCATTATTACAGCCTTGAGAGGGTAGGATCACTTAATCTCTAAGGTCACGATTCACTGTTGATCTGTTAGCAAAGAAGGGGGGTTTCCAGTCCAGCACTATGACCAAGGCCATGTCTGCCTGTGTAAGCCTGTGGTGCCCTGTGGACAGCTGAAGCAAAAGTCATCATGACCTCCACGCATTGTTCTAAAGATGTCCCCTGAATTGGCCTATGCTCTGAAAACTGAGGGCCACACCAGCTTGTGGACATGGGCACAGGCAGGGCTTGCATTCTGAGTGTTTATGTCTGACTGCCTTGCTCTTCTCTCTTTTTTTTTTTTTTTTTTTACAGAGCCACACTCACTCTGTTGCCCAGGCTGGAGCACAACCTCTCTATCTCGGCTCACTGCAACCTCCGCCTCCTGGGTTCAAGCATTTCTCCCGCCTCAGCCTCCTGAGTAGTTGGGATTACAAGAGTGCGCCACCACACCTGGCTAATTTTTGTATTTTTAGTAGAGATGGGGTTTCGCCATGTTGGCCAGGCTGGTCTTGAACTCTTGACTTCGTGATCTGCCCAGCTTGGCCTCCCAAAATGCTGGGACTACAGGCTGCCTTGTTCTTTCCTACTTGAAACATAAAGAGAAGGGCTACTGGAGAGGTGTTGCAGACTGCAGACCCTCTGGCACTAGCTGAAAGTGTGGTTCACAGAAATGCACCGTGGATCTGCCACACAGTCTTAGATTCTTCACTTTCTCAGAATTACCTGGCTGTGGCTCTGGGTTCAGATCTGGCTTTGACAGCCCTAGAGAAAGGGCTGCTCACCAGGCACTGTGGCTGCAGACAGGGCAGTGACCCTCCTGAGGCTGTGCCAAGGCACTCAGGGTGGGACTGTGGGTGGGTCCAGGAGGCGTTCCCTCCCTGCAGCAGTACAAACAGCTGCTCCAATCCCATCTCTTGTCTCTGGTTCTTCCAGGACTCTGGTGACGAGTGACATGAGGAACATTCATTCTGAATGTGCTCAGCCATAAAGCAAAACCTAGAATCTTCTTGGAAATATGAAAACAGTCTATTTTCACACACACACACACACGCACACATGCGCACACACACACGCACACACGCACACACGCACAGAGAGAGAGAGAGGAGAGAGAGAGAGAGAGAGACGACTCATGCACAAATTGACTACTTTGAAACAAATCTGGGATTTTTCTATTTTCCTAAATGTAATAGACTTTTGTTTATAGTACAACAAGTCCCACACTGAAAACCAGATTTAGATATTCCAGCAGGCCACATAGGGGAATTTTTGAAAATTCTTTGTTTTGAGGGATGAAACTGAAAACCTAATTCTGAACTGTGGGATATTCCACCCAGTACCCCAATAGCACGGAATGTGTATTGGTCTCTGTGATGGGGTGGGGAGTTCCAAGCCAGTCCCAGAATTATCACATGAATGGTTCACAAAGACAGGAGAAGGATACGTAGATTTGTTTTCAAGGTCTGCTCAAAAGCCCTGATGGGAAAAGTCTCCTGGAAATAGATGATACTTTATTCTGGCCGAAACGTCTAATACTTTCTAGATAACCCATGGGAATATATGTTTTACAAGAGAGATGAATATTATCTCACAATCTGCCACAATACCTAATATCTATCACATTTCAAAATGAATACAATTACTACATAAATCTTAGCATTGGCAATTTTCTTCTCTCTCTGGAAAAGTTTTTTAATTGAGAGCATTTTAAGGTTTGAGAGAAAATCCACCAGTTACTTCCATTAGATATTTTAAGTGTATCTGGTTACTTAGGAATGAAATAGCTCCTCCTTCAAGAAAAAAATTTCTTTAGGCCTCTGTGACAACTGCATTTGGCAGAACAATGAGCTGGAGTTGCCTGTACTGGAGTTTACAGATCGAGTGAACGATAGGACAATCCATGCAAAAAGATGCATGCATGCAACTTCTCCAAAGGAATTTCTTTTACTATTTTGAGAGCAAAAGCATTCATGTAGAAAAATATCCACATAGGTTTGCTTTTTTCCTCGTATCACAGCCACACAATGCTAGAAATCTTGAAGAAATACTAATAAAATAAATTTCACTATGTATTAGTCTGTTTTCATGCTGCTAATAAGGACATACCTGAGGCTGGGCAATTTACAAAAGAAAGAGGTTTAATGGACTTACAGTTCCACATACCTGGGGAGGCCTCACAATCATAGTGGAAGGCAAGGAGGAGCAAGTCACATCTTACATGAACGGCAGCAGGCAAAAAAAGAGAGACATTTTCGATTATGCGGGGAAACTTCCCCTTCTAGAACCACCAGATCTTGTGAGACTTATTCACTATCATAAGAACAGCAAGGGAAAGATCTGCCCTCATGATTCAATTGCCTCCCACTGGGTCCCTCCTACAACATGTGGGAATCCAAGATGAGATTTGAGTGGGGACATGGCCAAACCATATCACACTAGTAGCCATTAACTTCCTATGTGAGAGCTCACCTTTCGGATAAAGATTTAACTCCTGTTTTCTTCAATGGATTGGCTGATAATACAGAATTATCCAACTTAGGAGTGAAGAAATTCAATTCTGGCCACTATCCCAACATTCGCTCTATTTTCTTTCAACCAGACTGGAAATGTGTTTTTCTTTGAAAATTGCAAATTACTCAAATTGGAAAACTATAGAAGCTATTGAGGTACCACTTTTTTTCTACAGGAAGATAACATTCAGGATACACAAAGCACTGCCCTTTAAGTTAGACACCTCAACTGAAATTTCAGGTGACAAAACGAGCTCACAATTTTAGCTGTTACCATGATTTTAGCAGTTACTCTTGAAATCACTGTGAATTCTTTGCTCTTCCATAGTTGATAAACGATCAATCCCCATTGTACCAGGGAAACTATTTTGATTCGTAATAACAGCACCTCTGGCCCTGTGGAGACTTTAAACCCCATGTGTAAATGGCAAAGAAGAGAGACCTGAGTAACGTTGGTGGAGGTGATTGTGTTCCTGGAACTGGACGCAGAGACCAGCAAATGCAGCTGAGGAACAGGCAAGTCTAAAACCCCCTCCCTCACCTTTTCTTCCTCATATCACTCACTGTCTTTGATGAAGCATTTCTTCACTGGTTCTTAACACCAAAAATACTTTCAGAGGAATATTTTGAGGATTTTGGTTCAAATATAATCATCAAAATCCTGGAAGATCTCTGTGAGATTTGGAGGACTTGAGATTTACCATCAGAGGGACATGGTAGAAATGCTGGTCTACCAGTTTCATCTGCTAAAATTTATTAGCAACGTTGGCAGGTTTCTAGGATTTTTTGACTTTAAATTGCTCCAACTATAAAGTGGAAATTATAAAATATACTTTTCAAAGATTTTTGAAGATTAAGTGAACTAGTATGCGATATACTAGGTATTAGCAGAATTATTTTTAGAACTTAATAAAAATAAATCAAAAGTGCAGCTGGAAGAAAAATAATAGATATTCTCATTATTTGAAATACTTCCATAAATCAAAAATTAACATTACAATAGAAATATAATTTTTTGTAAAAGGTAAAAAAAGCACTGAAACTTGAGAAGTTTAAATGAAGATCTAAAATGTGATAAAGGATACATTGTAAAAGAAGAGAAAAGGGGTGTTATCCAACAAATAGCACTGGAAAAATAGCTACACAGGGGAAACAAATAGAGATTGCATTCTCTTCTTTCCGTTAACTATGTTCCAAAAACATTCCTGATAAATTTAGGGACAAAAGTGAAAAAAGAAACCATTGAAAACATAAGAAAAATACGCTCACTATTTAAGTGGGTCCAGGATAGAGCAGGACTTTCTATCATACAATAAAATGATACAATCAAAGACAATGACTGATCGGTTTGACTGTATGAAGGTTAAAATATTTTATATGCCAAAAATCAAATTAAGCAAAAATAAATATAAACAAAACTAAACGGCAAAAGACAAATGAGAAAAAGGCCTGCAACAAATGTAAAACTGAAAGGTAAGTATTCTTAACACATAGATAGCAATCCATATGAGAAACACTACCATTGCAATGTTTTAAAACGAGGAGACATAGAAAGATAGTTTGCTTAGGAAGAGAATGAAAATTGATCAATGTGTGAGAAAGCCATTTTTTTTTTTTTTTTAGTATACAAAAATGGAAATTAAAACAACGTGCCATTTAAATAGCATCAGATTGGCAAAGATAAAATACCAGAAATAGTGCATTGCCCTGGGAGAGAATGCTGCTGTCCCGCTAAGACACCATCCCCCATCTGAGCTGTGGCTCTAACCCCGAGGGGCACCGTGGCGTCTGTCTCAGAGGCCACTGTGTGCCCCCTGGTATCCTGCCTGGGCCGCTCAAAGATAAAATATTTAAAAATCTTCAAGTTTCTAAACATCCTGGAGGCTAACAGGGGCACAGGGGTAGGGGCATGGCGCTTTCACACTTCGATGGTGGGGTGTAAATTGAGGCTGTGCTCCTGGAATTCACGTTGGCAGAATGTATTCGAGCCCTGACATGGTTCATACCTGCAGAACCAGTCCTGCAGTCAGTTCCTCAGGTAGCCCGACTCTCCCAGCTAGTTTTCATCAGACACCCAAACAGGAGTAACTCCTGCCCCCATCTGCCCACGCACGACCTCCAGCCCTGCGCGCAGCACCTTCCTCCCGCAATTATTTCTTAAAGACTCAGAAAACCTGCACCAAACCAAGTAAGAGCCACAATTACAGTTACCATGGAAACCAGAATGCCTTCACTTTCTCCTGTGCTGCAAGCCCCTTGAGGAGTCTGGCCTGCGCTGACGCAGTGGCCACCCAGAGGACGTTGCTGTCCCGCTGAGCACACTGTCTCCACCGCCTCCAGCTCTGACCCTGAGGGGCACCATGGCCTCTGTCTCAGGAGGCCACTCTGTGCCCCTGGAATCCTGCCTGGGCTGTTCATATCCTGTGTCTTCTGGAGGCCCTCCTGAAAATAGCATTCTGTTTGGGCAACAGCCTTTTTTCCCACTGGAGCTCGAAGTCCATGAGCCAGGTGGTTAGGATACTTTCCAAACCATCTACCCATTCTCAGAAACGAAGCAGGGAAAACACCTCCCTTGTGTCTGCACTTAGCACCTTATCTCCAGCACTCAGCAGGCTCAGTGTAGGTTCAGGTTGTGACCTCCGCTATAAGGCCTTGATGTATCGATTACAATGTCAAAAACGCCGGATAAATGACTAACAAGAGAGGAAGGTCTAAGTCAATGGTAATACTCACCTATGTGTGTTTATAATCCCACATTTTCCTCTCTCCATAACCCTCTGCCTCCTTGTTTCCCACTGTTAGCTCTAGGGCTTAGCCAAGGACCTGGCCCCCTGAACATTTATTAAATATTTGCTTACTGCATTAATGAATATATGTATTAGATGGAATACTATACAGCATTACAAAAGCATTTAAAAATAATGTTTAACAATGTTAGGCAATGCTCAAAAGAAAATGTTAACTTTCAAAAGCAGAATAAAAACGAGATGTATTAATCCAATTTCAGGAAGGAAATTTAAAAAATCAATGCATGCAAAAAAACTGGAAGGAAATGCACACAAATGGTAAAGGTAATTACGTGTGGCAAATGAAGTTGCAGGCAACATTTGTATTTTATTATCATTTTCTGTATTTCTTTTTTAACAATAAGCATGTGTTACTTTTATAGTCAGTAAGAATTACATCTGTGTTTATGTAAAGCATATCGATTTATCCACAAAGCTTATGAGGTGCACCTGAGGTCACAGGTAAGTGGCAGAATCAAGATCAGGCCGTTCTTCCACTAACACCTTTGCCAAGTTTCTTTTCTTCTCTGGGAAGCTGCCTTGCCATTCTCACCAAATAATCTTCTATGCTATTTACTTACTGGACCACCATTGGCTCATTTTAGTTCCTTTCATCTACCTAAATGCACCTGATTTGTAAAGATAATCATATGTTCCTTCCAGGTCAACTCTATTAAATGGTATTTTAATGTGGAAGTCATTGTGTTTGTGCCTCAATTCAATTCCTATTGTTAATGAATGCCTGGTACAATGCCAGGTGCTGGAAAGTCGGCATGAAGAAATCCTTTCTTGTCTTCCAGAGTTTACAATACAGGAAAAAGCATACATTAGAAAGCAGCTACACATAAAGATCAAGGCATAATTGAGGCATACAATTCTTACCTTTCAGTGGCCCCTTTACGTGGCGTTTGCTTATCCATTGTCTTACATTGTTTTGAGGTTTCCTGTGAGGTTATCCACACAATGTGCATGCTGCTGTGATTCCTTTTCCATCACCAACTGTTTTATATTAATTTTGCATAAAATATCCCACACATGCTTCGTCATTCTAAGGCCTTTACATTTCCCTGGCTCTCCTCATCTTTCCTTTCTTTGCAATAAATCCCACAATGCTGACATCTGAGATGGAGAGGTTTCCTACTCCTGATCATTCTTCCTATTTTGTACTAGTTTTTATTTCTTACTTTTTGAACTTGAAATTGCTCATCTTTCAAACACCACCGCCAACGTTTTTGGCTTCTGAAAAACTGATTTCTGCTGTTCCCATGGTGTCAACAGAAAGGGTGCGCTCTCCTACCTTGAGCATCTCAACCCTTCCTCCAGGCACATAAATCCCCAACTCTGATGGCCTCGCCCTCTTTCCCGGTTGGAGTCCCAGCACTTCATAGTGGCACCAATTGCTTCCTTCGGCCTGCAGCTCTAGAGGTGGAGAGGAAGGTGTTGTGAGCTCAGAGCCCCAAGGCTGGTGAGCACACTGCTCTTTGCTGCAGAACCACTACCACAGCTGACCAGGAGTGAGAAGCCTCAGGTGCTGGCCTTGTCCATGAAGCCCATTTTATTCAGCCTGGGTTTGTATAGAGAGTGCAGTGCATTTTGCATCTCCAAATGCCCCCTTTATTCCTAAGCGAATGATGTACCTACTGCACTCTGTTCATCTACTCGCTTCCGCAGTCGCTCCACATGCATCTGCTGAACCAGGGATTGCTGAAGGCACAGACATGGTGGGGAAGGCGGGCTGTACACAGAAGCAAGCTTAGCCTGGTGTGGCAAATGCTTTCATCAACTCATCCTTAACTTGCTGTGGGTACACAGAATAGAAGAACTCATTCTGTGGAGGATCTGGGATATGGCTAAGCTGGACGGGGCCTTAGAGGATGGATAGGAGTTCACCAGGCAGCGAGGAGAAGGACGTCATGGTGGAGGAAAATGCATTTGCAAGTTACATAAGAGGGAAGTAACAGAAGCATCAGTGATGCCAACGGGGTAAGCTCTAACTCATGGGTCTGCCCATTCCTAGGACACCAGATCCCCTTGCTAGGATGTAGGCCCCATGAAGGCAGAGTCCCGGCTGGTTCTGCGGTGGCACAGCGTATTCCAGTGTCCTCCGTGGTGCCTGGTGCATTGGAGAACCATCCATCGCTGGATCTCCTTGACCCTCACAGCTGGGACACACCAGGTCCTTTGGTCTGGAGGTGCCTGGCGGTCTCTTGTCACTGGAATTGCCCTTTTACTCCCTGTACCTGAATTTCCCAACATTTCCTTCTTCCTTAATCCTCACTTATCCTTCAAAATATAATCCGACAGAATCTATGTCCCTCCCAGCCCCTGGCTGCTCAGGGGATCCTTCCGTCTCTGCCTGTTGTCCTCCTCCATCCCGCCGAGGCTTTGCCTTGTAATTTGTCTCACTGCTCACAAGTGGAGGGCTGACCAGGGTCCTTGATCTCCCATTCCCCCAGGCCTGGCAAAGAGTTGGTCCTCAGAGGTTGCCTGGTAAGTGCTATTGGTCAACTATCAAGTGTGACGGACTGGCCCCTGCATGATCGTGGCCACAGGTCAGGACGAGTCCACAGAGAGTCTGACTTTAGCTTGGCCTCCACAGATGTGGAATTCCTCTCCTGCCCTCTGCCTGTCTCTCAGGAGCCGTAACGCCCCTCCCCTGTCATGGATGGGTCTCCTACTCTTTGGCATAAAGCTTCCATTTCAGTGGGCAGAGCAACTTCCTCGCAGTCTCACCTGCTGTGCTGGCTTGCTCGGGTTGCATTGATAAAGCAGCATCACAGGCCGGGAGGCCTAAACAGCAGACACTTGCTGTCTCGCAGCTCTGGAGGCCAGAAGCCCAAGATCAAAGCATCCGCAGGGATGATTTCTCCTGAGGCCTCTCTCCCTGGCTGAGATGCCACCTTCTCTCTGTCATCACATGACTGTCCATCTGTGTGTGTCTGTGGCCTGATCTCTTTTTAAAAGGACACCAGTCATATAGGATTAAGACCCACTCTAATGACCTCATTTTAACTTAACAACTGCTTTAAATACTCTGCCTCCAAATACAATCATATTCTGAAATACTGAGGGTTGGCGCTTCAACACATGAATTTTGGGGGATGTGATTCAGCCCTTAACACCTGCCATTAGTTGTTTCTGCTTTTGCTTTTCGAGTCATTCCCATTCCTTGCTTTGTGGACTTAAGTGAAAGTAATTTCTTTTTGAATCAAGCCTCCTTTAATCTGACTCTATTTGACTACCACATCCCGTATTTGGCCACATGTAGCTATGCTGCTTTTGTTTGATTCTTTTTTCTTTTTTTGAGTTCACAGTTTCAATTCCACCCCCGCTCCCATCTTTCTAAATCCCTGTCTCATTGCTTCCTCTCCTCTCATGGCCCAGGTGAGTTCCCTTCATTTATTTATCATGGCAGGTGTTACCAGCGTCTTCCTTTTATTTCCCCCTTGCCTCTGGCACTTCACACGGGGCCATCTGTGCCAGTCTTACTTATTATTTAATCTGCCACATCTTTCCCAGGCACCTACTATGTGTCAGGCACTGTGCTGGGGAGGTCCTGGCTGCTAAAAGTGAAGAAGACCCATGCTGCCCTCCAGGACCCAGGATTTGGTCACATGGCTTTGCTCTGTAGCCAAGCCCAGGTAAGACTCTCCTACTGCGAGCACTTTGCAGGGTTCTCAGCCTCTGCTGCAGAGGCCACTTGCAGCTGTGTGGCCTGGGATGCTCAGAAAACACACACCTGGTGCGTGAGCAGTCCTGGGGCAGAACCCAGGCATCGGCACTTTTTGCAAGAACCACAAGCACTCGCTGAGCACAGTAAATGTTGAATGTGGCTTCACTGCCTTAACAAATGGGGCAACAATGAATATAATCATTGCATGGCAGTGCTAATGTCTAGAGTAATGCAAAGAGGATGTGATGTGGAAGTGTGGCCTCCCAGGATGAGTGGTGGCTCACCAGAGTGGCAAAGGGTGGGAAAAACTCCATTAAAATAATATTCTAATAGAATGATAAAATTAGCAGAAACACGATGGTATGGAAGTACATGGCAAGCTCGCAGACCATGTAGGGACAACCAAGTGGAGTCAGGGCAGGTTACTGGACAGGGCTGGGAAAAGGACCCATACAGCAGGTGCTGGGAGGGATGGGCTAAGGAATCTCGAGTAGGCATGCATACCATGCCTGGATCCGGTTCTGACTTCTCTACCCTACCCACATGGTAGAGCTAATTATAGAGCAAATTTCTAGAAAGAAAAACACCCAGGGTTCCACCTCCAGGAATCCTGACTCAGTGGATCTGCAGTGGACCCAGGTAGCTGCCCTTGAGTATCCTTTACAGAAGATGCTGATAAAGAGCAATAATTGAGCACCACTGAATTACATCAGCTCCCACTAAGTGATCCCCATCGGTCCCTCTTTTATCCCTAGTGTCGCTCACAGAAGATTGGTCCCGAGGGATTGCTGGGCTGTCCTCCATCCACCCCAAGGCTGGATCACCCTCTCTCCCTCCTGTCCTTCCATCCTGGTGCAGCAAAGAGGAAAGAGTTGACACCATGAAGAGCATGCAGACACTTGACTCTGATAAGTTTGGGTGCAGAGCCCTGCACCCCCTGAAAAGGAGGACGTGTATCGTCTTCCTAACCCTCTGACATAAGAACAATAACACCTGCCTGAAAGCTCATCTGTGTCCCCTTTCTCTGTTCTTTTTCCCTCCACCCCAAACACTGGTTCTTCACTGAGTCTTTTCCCATCGGTATTTCCAGGAAAACTGGGTCCTCAGCCTCGCTCTTCCCCAGCCGTAGCCTGGGAGTAATGTTTACTTTGCCTTGATGCGAGTCAGGTACCATCACTCCTGGTCAGTTTGGGGGCCAGTTTACCTGCAATTTCTGCACACCATCATCTCGATATGCCCTGTTCTTCCCACGGTGGGACTTTCCTTCCTCTTCCCCCCCAGCCACTGTGGGTGTGACGTTTGTGCAGCTCATTTGGTCATCAACTGCCATAAGAAAGGGGTGAATAACCATGGTTTCCCTGTTTTAAAAATGGAAAAACTGAATCAGTCTATCCAATGGATTGACCCAGGACTGCACAGGAAGGTATTCCCTGTCTTTCCTAGCTCGGGGCTCCCAGAGAGAGTTCAACATTTTTCTGTTTGATTTATAGCCGTTTTCTAGAGGATATTAGCCACTGGCACTGTTGCCGAAATGGAAATCATGGCAGGGGATGGGGAGGGATGCTGATATGTGTTTTCCTTTCTTGGAGAGTATTCATATTATGAGTGGTGCATGGGAGAACAGGGCAGGCGGCAACAGATGCAGATGCCTTGGGTCGATTTAATCACAACTGAGTTAGGAGACAGCCCTGGCCAGCCTAGAGGGTGCCTGGCATCCTGGTGGTCCTTGCAGAGCCCCAAGAAGAGAGAGCAGGGATCTGATGTGCTGTTAGCCCATGCACCTGACCCAGGCTCGTTGAGTAAACACCCCCTTCCTGGTGGGAGCAGCATTTCATCCTGTTGGAGGTGATGCATCTGGAACCACACATTTCAGCACATCTGGAGAGTAGAGAAAAAATAACCCAGAAGCAAAGAATTGCTAAATGTCAGCTGTTTATTGACTTTCTTCTTTAGAAGCAAAATACTAAGCAAAACAAGGAGTTCAACCCTGGAAGCCCTCCACTGATGGCTGAGGGGGTGGAAAACTGGCCCAGTCTCGGAATGTGTGTCACCTGGGCCAGTGAGCGTTTTCTGAGAGCTCTTCTTCCCCGCGCGAGCAGTGCTGCAGAACCCTGCTATAATGAACTCATTGCTATTGTTACACTAAACACCAACAGTACGGGTTATTTTAATGGACATATTGCTTTAAACTGAGCGTTCACCATCTGTTCAGTCCCTAATTTTGAATGCAAAAAGAACATATTTCACAATTACATCTGTAAGTAATGATATAAGTAATTTAAATGCATGTATATGTTCACACAATGCAGTAGACAGCTGGGATTTTTTTTTCCTCCACTCGTATGTTTCAGGCACAAATCAAGGGAAAATATTCACTTGCTCCTTATATAGTGCATTTTTCCAATTTCTGTGAAGCTGTTTTTGCAGGAAGCAAGGTTTTCTGCCCCAACTGTACTTAGGAGTTTAAGGCGAGCTCAGTAAACTAGATCACAAAGTCATTTTTACAATGCTTGCCTTGTCTTCCTCCAAATCCCCCCTGGCTTGAATGACAGCTTGGCAGATGTGAGGCATTCGATCCATCAGTTTCAATAGATGTTCTTGAGGGTCTGGGTCGGCCTGTGTGGGCCAGAAGTTCTTTCAGCTCCTCCCATAAAGACAAGCATGCAAAAAGTGCACCCATATTAGGAGGAAGCTGAGGGTGACCAGCATGCCCACCGGATGGGGCACCCCAGAAAGAGGGGAGACAATGATATGGTGCCAAAGACAGCCACATAGCTGGGTACAATCAAGGGAATGAGCACTCGCTGTGGGAGAGGGGAAGACGGTGCAGGGGAGAAGGACGCCCTATGCTGATGATTAGGAAACTTTGCACACAAAGCCTGGAGAGGTGGAGGTCCCATGGCCCACTGAGTGTCAATTCCTGGGTCCAAGCTCAAAGGCTGAGTCCAGAGAATGATGCCTGATATGTGCATAGGGCAATGTAACTAACACCCTTGCAGGATGCTAGGATGACTTCAACAGGGAATCTGCCAGATGGAAACTCTGCTACCTACGTTTCTCTTTTGAAAACTCAGTCCTTGAATACCAGCATGCTACAGAGAGTGCAAACCATGCCTGCGTTTTTGAAAGAGATTTTTTTAACCCAATTTTAATACATATACACACGCACGTGCGCTCACACACACACACACACACAATATTTGCTTTTGTGATGTCCCATGACCCTATGTGACATAGAATTGTTTAAAGGCTTTGTATTGTCCACATTCTCAGCTAGAAGTGGAGGAACTTATAAATCCTCCAGCGTGACATCATTGCTGTTTTATATCTACAGCCTCCATATTTATGGTGCCTGCTTTTTTTTTTTGCAGCTGCGCCATAGCTTACAGGAGTGGATTTGCATGGGGACTTAACGTTACCATGCGCCAGGGCTCCCTATAGAGATACTTCCTGAGCTTGCGGTAGTTTTGATTTTTTAACTGCTTGTAGGCAATGCATTTATTATGTTTTTCCTCAGACAAATGTGCTAGCTTGAACTGATGGAAGGTTTATTTTGGAACATTATTAACAGCTTTAAAAAAGTGGAGATGTTGTGCAAAGGGATAAAACTGTATGAAGGATTCTGCATGGTACATTTTTATTGACTGTTGCTTATAATGACCCATGAGAAAGGTTAACTGTGTTAGCCCCAATATAACAGATGTTACTGTGGGCACACTTTTCAATAAAAGCTATTTACAATTTTTGACTATTAAAAGCCTTCCTAATTTACCCCAATATTAATGTATTCAACTCTGAATTTATTCTTAATTTAGCATTCATTCTAAATTTGATCAAAACTGTCAATGAATTACACCTCCAAAGAAATTGAATTTTCTCTCCAATTACACACCCCACATAAATGGGTTAAAAAACAGTCATAGAAAGTGAAAATGCAACCATTGCTAAGGTATTTCTAAATCAGGCCATAGCTCAGTGTACAGTCAGTTTGCCATGAGTTTTCCACTCACAGGCCTCTCAGGAGGGTTTGCGAAATGCTACAACGAGACTCTGCCAAATTCTCAGCTTGTGGCAGGGAGCTGGATGGGTGGTATGTGTCTGACACTAGCCCTGCTGGGTTTTTGATCAGCTGGTGAGGCTGTGAAAGTGTGGGCTTTTGCACCAGATTCCTGACAGTGCTTAACCCCTTACGCCTCAGTTTTCTGAGCTGCAGAATGGGACCAAATGAGAACACCAGCCTGAGACATAAAAGGTGCTTAGAGAAATATCTGCACAAGAATGGGCATGCTACAGCCACGTGAGCCATAGGCAAGACTGCGATTGCTTGCAGAGAGGAACCATTTGCCTCTTCATCCCTATTTCAAGACAAACATTTTAAGGACTTCCTATGGAATCCAAAGTTTGTCCTTTCTCTGGGACACAAAGAGGAAAAATCGCTGTGGCTTGTATCTGTCCCGCCATGGGTGTCTCTCTGGCTGCAGGCACTTCCTGACACGGAACATGGGAATTCCATCTGCTTGAATGAGCTGTTGAAATGCAGGGCCCATATGCCCAGGACCCAGGGGAAGACATCATGAGTTTGCACAGGATAATTCTAAGGGCTGAGAAATGTGGACACCGTGGCCAGCAGGCTGTAGTTGTCACTCAACATTTGCCAGTCTGAAAAAAAGGGCAAAAGCATTGTAATCAAATTAAGAGAATGAGTGAAGCAACAGATGTAAAGGGAAGTGGAGGAAAGACACAGAACACATTTCCTCTATATATTTTAGGTGAACAAAGTTTCAAAGTCCTCTTGAAACATGTCAGATTGTCAACACTCAAGTCAGGCCCAGGGAAACCTAACACTGACCATCTAAGAGGCTTTGTGGAATGGGAGAATGTTCTTTCAGATGAAACTGGGAGCAAACATCAAGTTAGGCCTTGGGGGTGTCATGTTTTCTAGTTTGAAAATGGTACTCATGTATTTTTAGCAAAGTGAACATATTAAGCAGGAATATATGTTACTTTGATTGTGACGAGTTTGCCAGTTTGTGAAAAATCTAAGCCATCAGCATCAACATGACTCCTTCAAAGCAAATGCTTGCCTCGTAGTTTAATCATTAATTTGGAAATGATGTCATTTCTGGAGTATTTAAAGTTCTGGGAATGAGTTACATTCTCTCTCTTGTAATGTCGAATTGGAATCTTTTGTTTGTTTGTTTGTTTTCAATTCTAAAACATAAGAAGAAGGTGAAAGAATTTTCGAAGGTATTGGAAGAGCCAAATCCTAGAAACCCTTACCCACCCCCCCAACGCCCGCCATGAAAACACACAGGATTCATGGCTGGCTTGAGGCCATGACGACAGCAAGCAGATAGAGTTGACCCAGACATTCTAGCTCTCTGGCCTTTTAAGCCAGTGACAACAGAGGGCTTCAAGCAGGGGACGTGTGAGTCCCTGCAGAGTACAGAGCAGCTGTGCCTCTAACCCAGCTCCCTGCCTGGTTAGGGGGTTGTGTCAGAGATCGTGTTGAAGTCAGTGAAAATGATAGATGAACTGTGGGAAGGAGAGCCTGCCGAAGAATGGTATTGAGGGGAAGGCCAAGGGGCCCTGAAATCGAATGCCCAGTGAGGGGTGAGGGCAACAAAACACAACAAAAGCAATAGACCTAGTAAATACGGGCACGAGAAGCACGCACACAAGCAGGGAGAAACCTTCACCAAACCCGGTCACCCGGAGCTGGCACGGAGGCGGGTGTGGAGCAGACGCCATGTGCCAGATGCAGCCTCACTGCCGGAATGGGATTCCCACCCAGGGACCCAGCGAACTGTGTGGCCGCCTGAGTTTACCAATTACGCAGCCCTTAAGAGCACCTACATTTAATAGTGAATTTCCATATGGAGCTCCGGAGCTGCCTGCCACAGGCCAGCTTCTCATCTCCCGGGGACACATCCATTAGCTTTCTTATGGCAAACGGAGGCATCCACGGGGCAGGATGTTTGCATTAACACAGTTTTCCAACCTGCATCCCCTGCCACATCTGTGCTGGCTTATGTACGCATGTTTTAGGGACAAAGAGGGCCATTTGAATGATGAGCTTAAGGAATTCAGGAAAGAGCTGTAAACAGAATTCTAGTTTATTTTTCCTACATAGACATATATTCAGATCAGACATAATGACAATTTCATGCCCATCAAGGGGACAGAATTGTGCTGACTTGATGGCATCCTTCATTTGATGGGAATACCCACCGCTATTTTAATAAGGAGTGATTAAAATGATCTCCACATAGCTCACAGACCACCAGTTCTCACAGTTTTATGACAATCTCTGATAGTCCACACTCTTGTAGATACATTGCATTCCATAATTTGAATATTGGTGAAAGACAGAAAAAATGGAGTCAAAAAAGTTTAAAAATAATTTTTTTGTCTAGTCAGTGGGTCAGTGCTATTTACAATAGAAAATGGAGCAAACTCTTTCCTTTCCTTTCCTTTCCTTTCCTTTCCTTTCCTTTCCTTTCCTTTCCTTTCCTTTCCTTTCCTTTCCTTTCC